>NW_027460313.1:6918243-7146995 GCF_050947875.1 Dermacentor variabilis | reverse complement strand
TTTTCCGCAGATATAAACAATATCCTTGTTTAGCTCACTGACTAAACCTTAGAAACAAACTACAAATCTCGTGAGATGCACGAAAACGCATGGAAAAAATTGGGAGGATGCTTAAGCTTCGCCTTTAAGAGTGGAACGTGATACTATTCAAAGATACCTGGCTGCTACTCACACTTCCCGGCAAATGCAGCTGATGTAACCGTAAAGCTCAGACCAGGCGTACGCTTACGGGCGCGCATAAGCTCGCGTCCGCGTGCCCACGCATGCGCAGACGCTGCGGCACGGTTCGGACTTGTCAAAACGTGGCGCGATATCGGTAAACAGCGCCTCTCTGTTATCGCGCGCTTGTGCTGCCCCGCTTCGGCGCGCCTGGCTACGTAGCTGCGATGTGCTACATTCAACTCTCACTGAAGCAGATTTATATCATGCAAGAAAGCGCTTCTTCTTTCATTTTTGTGCTCATCTAACAGCTATAAAACTATAATAATTACGTTTTTAGATATCGACGCATTTTGAAAGGGTTCTGAAACACTATCATTAACAAAGTAGGAAGTGGCATCTGCCAAGGCGTCTATGAGTCAGCCAAGTAACGGCGCGCTGTCGCGCGTCTTTGTGGATGCAAACCGCCATTCCTCGCGAGCCGCGACAGGCGCAAGGCGCGTAGACGCGATCTCGCGCGCGTCCGCAAGCGCACGCGCGGTCTGGGCTTAACGGTTACCGGGAAACGCTGTTGCTGAACGCTACACACGAAGGCGAGCTTTCTGGTAGAAACGACACGCGATACGGCGGAGACGAGCGCCGTCTCGAGGGTGTGCAAGGGAACGGGCGCGCCGCTCCATGGCCTCCGTAATTGGCTGGCGTGTGCGTGCCGGCTGACGCGTGCAAATCTCGGTGGCCATAGCTGCTCTATAAACGGTAGACATGCTGCAAAGGGGCTGCATGTTTGAGTTTCCGCGTAATAGAACTATCTTTCCTGGTATCTTCAAATTCCAATCCGACACTATCCTGCCTGTAGGTGGTGTTTAGGTTGCATTTTACGATTTTTCTGGCGCATCTTACTCTGATAAATTCAATTAGTTCAGTAACGGCCCAGCTACACGCGGGCGGCTAGGGTGGTTGTGGTCCGGAATGATTTTTCGCGACGCGACGTCCGAAGCCGATATTGGGTTTTTGGCGACACAAGGCCCTTAACGCTGTCGCGTTAGAACGATGGTTTAGTAATGATCTGCGACAATTGCGTTTAAAATAGCTAAGTGAAAGTTTTGCAAAGCAATGAGCTTAAATGTTTCCATATTTTCGAGAAATTTCAAGTGCGCGTCTTGTGCTGTTGTTTTAGGAGTCTGGGAAACATCTCGATTAGCGGCAGTATGACACCCTGGAATGCTTTGAGGAGTAACATTCCATGAAGGCTGTGTTGAACCTACACAGAATGAACAGTTATTGCTCACCACTCAGATCATTGCTTCACACGTGGAATAAATATAAACACAGTGCCCCACATAGTTTACCGAAGATACCGAAGGAAACAACTAAATGCCGTGTATAACCATAACATTTCGGAGAAAGCGAGTATTCTTCAACTCTTTCCAGAGCACATAAGCAACCTACACAGTTCAAACATTCCGTAGACGTCTCCAAATTGTGGCCATAATTTTTCCTGTTTTCGCTTCTTCCTGGGAACAAGTGATGATGTTGCTCTATTTAGAAACACTCTGAAAATGAAAACTGTCAGAAGTGACATATGCCTTTCAAAAAAATTCAAGTATGAGTTCTATTGGTATGGCGCTGCGCGATCACGATGCACGATCGACTAAGGCCGATGCACGATCAACGATGCACGACAGACTAAGGCCATTTTCCCGAATATATTTACGATAACTCGTGATTAAGCAATGAAATTGGAGAGGTATAGCTGTAAGAGATTTGATTATAATTATGATGGCGATAAGATACTTAGACAGCAACACTGTGGAGGCTACCTCTAGACAGAGATTCAACAGTTCCAGCATTTCATAATCGAACGATTTTATGCCGTAAGACACACCAGTCGCTGGGCGCGGCTGATTAGGGTGCTTTATCCTTACCGCACCCTCGCCCGCAGGATAAGTATCGGCAAGCTGACTGAGTGAGCAGATAAACGGCATATCCATCACCCCCCCCCCCCCCATTTTGACAGTGAGAAGGTAAGTCCCCCATTCCCTGTCCCCCGCTCCTAGTAAATACGCCAATGCCTGAAGGGAACAGAATTCAAGCGGTCAGCTCTTTGTATTGTACGCGCTGAGAAGCAAAGAAATATCGTGGGTACGTCGACGAAAACCGAAACATATACAATTTTGTGCAACATTATGATCCATTCACACCTGCGTATATGTGCCAAAGGCTCAAGTGATAACAGACCAACATAATGCGAAGGCAAGAAAGTGTGATCATATCCATCAACATTAAATCTAACAGCTTTGATACATCAGATGCGCAGTGAGGTGACAAGACAACAGATGTATATTCTAGAGCAGGCCTCACAGGGAATTTCTAAGCTGTTAGCTTGAACGCCTTGGTTGCTCTTTTTAGTGTTCTTTTTATATAGCGAAGTCTCTTTGCCCTGGAAGAAATTAAGTCGACATGTGAAGACCACTTTAGGTTGAAAAAGAAGCGTTACTCGAAGATACTTGAACTCGTTGACACAAGTAAAAGTCTTGATTAGTGCAGGTGAACTTCAAGGGCTGTTGTTTGTTCAAGAAGGTCATGGATACTGCTTTATGGAAGCTAATTTCCATTTGCAAAGGTGTTTCTGCAGAAGAAATGGAACACGTCATTCAGCATCTCCTGGTCATCGATGCTAGTAATGCTAGAGAAGAAGTCACAGTCATCTGCATACAAGCGGAGCCTTATAGCAGTGTTAGTAACAACGTTCACAATATCATTAATGTAAGTATTAAGTAAAAGTGGTCTAGAACGAGGCTTTGCGGGACGCCGGATGAAACACAAACTGGAGATGAGTGCGCTCGATTAAATGAAACAATCTGGGACCGCAGATGCAAGTAGTGCCTTATCTAGCAAAGCAAAAGTTTTAAATGTATACCTCAGGGAATTGTGTGAAGTTTCATAAGTAGCTTGCAGTACTATACCATGTAGAGCCCTTTAGATAATTCAATAAAACTGGCGTCAATCTGCTCACGAATATCAAGTGCACGTGCAACATCGTGAGAGAATTGGATTAGTTGCGCAAGCGTAGAGAAACCTGATCTAAAACCATGCTGGTGGTGTGAAAGGCTGTTATCATCCGGACATTGAATAATACGCTTGTGAATTATATGTTCTAGTAGTCTACAAAGAGATAAAAACGAAATTGGTTTATAATTGCAAATTGTTTACGTGTTTCCAGATTTGTGTACTGGTACAACCTGAACAACTTTCCAGACATGAGGAACATTTTACGAACAAATTTCTGGAAGATGATAGTCAGATACCGCACCAGTATTCCAGAATAACTATTCCAGAATATTCCAGAATAACCAGAATAACCAGAATAACTATTCAGGAACATTTTTTTATGATATTGAAGGACCTGAACATTTTCTAGGGTCAATATTTCAAAAGTATGAATAATATTGTTATATTCAATAAAAAAAAAAGGTTTAAAATAAGCATTGAACACTACCGATCATGAAAACATTTAGAGCAAGACTGTCCATTAACAACCATAGAAGTTGAGTAGAGGACAGAGGGGGAACTATTGTTCTCCTCATCTTGCAGGGGTTTTCTTTTAGGAATGCCATCAGAATATTGTTGTAGTAGAATTCGTTTTTCTCGGCAACCACTTCATCAAATTTGGTGAGGTTTGTTGCATTTAAAGGAAACATTTAAAATCTAGTGACTGTTTGTTTCGAATTTTTAGTTAGGTCGTTAATTTTTATAAAAAATTGACAAAAAGACGAAAATTTTCAGAAAAGGATGCTATCAAGTTTACAACTCTGTGATTCAGCAACAAAAAATGATACCACAATTCTTTGAATTGCATGCAATAGTGTATCAAAAGCACACAAAATTGATATGTTACGCACGAATATAAAAAATTGTAACATGGAAATACAGCTTTTGCAGAATCCTCGTAAACAACGCAACAAATTCACGCAAGATATAAAATCACATATCGAATTCGTCCGCCTTCACTGATCTAATTGGTTCCGTTTACAGAACCACGATATCTTTTCTTGATGCAGAGCTCTTAATTTGTAAATTTGTTACTTCTATATTTTTCAAACTTTCGAATTTTTGAAAATTCTTGCAAAGAAATTGAGGCCCTAAACCGAAATTCCACTCCAACGGTCCCTAGAATTTTGCTTTCTTTCTCAAATACAACATATTTCTTTAAAATCGGTCTAGGGGTTACCTCAGAAAAATAATTTTTTGTTTTACATGTATTTGAATAGGCCGCGCCGGAATTGGGCGAGAGTTAAAGCTTCCTCTGAAGAATATTTCTTAATGATGGCAGCAGCGAGATTTGTCCGGCTTTCTGCGAGCGCGAGGCTAACTGTATGTACAATGGGTGCTTCAGATGTTGCTTTACAAGCTTTCTTTTTGGGAATGAACTTATACATACACTCATTGACAATGTTGTGAAACATTTTAACTAAAAAGGTAAAACTTGAGTCATCACCCAAAAACAAACTCCTCATATTATGATGCAAGCAGGGCGACAATGGAACTTTCGACAGTACGAGAAAAATTGTGAACAGTATTACAAGTTGACTTATTTGGCGCCAGAGCAAGAATAGAGGTGGCTTTAGGCACCCGCTGGGGAGTGATGATCCTGCTAGCAGAAAAATCTGACAACTTCGGTTGTGTTATTCTGCTAAGCCGTGTTCGACGGCTAAACGTCTCGAATTATTTTGTTCTCTATCGACAAATGACATAGGAAGCGGCTTTTCTATAAGATTGTCCTGCTTTTAGGATTTCACGTACAGGTATAAAACAAGACTGGTTCGCACTGTGGGATATGTAATGGGAAAACACAGGAATGCCAAGAAGACAACACTAACCATCCCCGCTAAGGCAACTCGACTTCGTATCTCCAAACCTTCGTAACTCCAACTTATCCATCTCATATAAATGTTTATAAATGTCGTTCTGAAAGTTACCGCTGAATCCCTTTGACCAAAAATCCTGTTGCCCTTCCTGGTAAACCTCCCTCAGGCACTAAAAAAAATTACCGACGATTACGTTACTTCCTAATGCGAAATTTGAGCGCAGCAAATAAGCTGTTTCACCTTTTCGATAGATTGAGGCAAAGAAATCGAGCAACACATGTATGCGCTATCACAGAATTTTTTTTTATTTTTCACACGTATTCCTTTAACAAAGACTCCACTAACAGTTCTTGACAGTCATGAAGGAAGCTTTGTGGTCGGAGAAATAGACTGATATATGTTCGACTTGGTACACCAATGCTTGATTCTCAAAGACGAGATCTATACAAGTGCCTCGCGAGGTTGTCACAGCCGTGGGACGCGTTACGAGCGAGAGGAACGGGATGTTCTCCCGCATAAGTGTTAGGAAATTGCTGTTTGTCTTTATGTCAAGCCGCCACCGATCTGGCTCTCTGATTGCCACCGCACAGGGCGAACGGCAGCGGCAATTTCGGCTCGGGCGGTGCACATATACAGATCCGCCGCCACCGATCTGGCTCTCTGATTGCCACCGCACAGGGGTTGCATTGGAGGAGGAGCGAAGAAAGGAATTAAGTTCGAGCCGGCGCTTTGACAACCGGAGACTCGCAGGAAGAGGGGGGAGGGGGGCGGCGTGTACACCCAGCGGCAAACGATGGGGGCAGAAGCGCGCGCAGCAAGCGGACAACACGATAAAGGGAGGAGGGAAGAGATAGCAGCGACTGACTGATGCAACTGAAGAGCACCCTATCCGCCACACAAGAACAGGGGGGGGGACCCTTTCCTCCTCTTTCTGCATGGCGGCGACGGTGTTCTATGCAGTCACGTTATCTTGACTCTCTAGCGGCGACAGCGGCATCCAGCGGTATCAGTCGGTCGCTGCTAGCGCTGGGGGGATGAAAGGGGGGCGGAGCTGGTTACGAGGCCGACGACAACGCCGACGACGACGCGAAACCCAGGAACGGACGCCAAAGAGCTGCGCTCTAAAATATCAATAATAAGCTTGGCCTCTGTAGCCCCGCCTCAGCCTCACCTGGCGCACAATGAGAGCAACTTATATTCAGCCTTCAGTGATTGACTCCAGATGGCACCGGAAGCATGGTTCCTAATAAGATCCCTCAGTGAAAAACAATAGCGCCGTTCTTTGAACTCTGTCGCCCTGGTGCCGGCTCTGCGCAAAATGCTGTCGGTCGTTCTCCCTCACCTAGAGGTGAGCGCCGTGTCGGCAGGCCCCGCACACTCTCAAGTTCAAGGGATCGCCACAGAGGGCGAAAAATCAACTGCGGCGCATTCCAGCAGCAAGCGCGCAAGTGGAGCTGCTATAATTTGGTCAATACCTTAATTTTGTATTTTTTCTGCTAGGGGCGCTCAACGCAGCTAAGTATCTTTTCTGTAAATGCTCATATAGTAACCGACAAACATAATTAACGTGTCATTTTTTACAAAATAAGCAGACAATTGTTTTTATTGGACATACGTTATTAAAGCCTGTGCTTTATCACTTGAATAAAGGTTTTTGAGACGTCACTGACGTGTGATGAGCAGCAGCCCACTAGTATCGATTGCAATCCGTGCCTTTTATCGATTCAAATTGTACAGCGGTTATATTTGCGAACGGGGTGGTCGTTTCCTTTGAGCAGCATCACGCGGGTTCGTTTTAATTAGATAACAATATCTAAGCTACTTTATCTAAGCGTAATGACGTGTTGCTTGAAAAAAATGTGCTAGCTAGCGTGAAAACTCGTCGCTCGAACCCAGCACTCTGTTTGCAAACTACCCAAGAAAACGGATTAACCTTGCAGCCTCTGGGTGTGGCAACGGTGAGTGAAAAAAAAACACTGCTTCGCATTTTCAACTTCGAATTTTTTCGCGTGCGGGGCAGATAAAATAGATTATTGTCATTTTTTTTTCAAAGTAGAAACGAATGACGAATTTCGTGCTCTTCAAAGGCAACTCAAACAAGGCTCTTTTTATTTTGCCACGTTGCTAAAATTCCTAACACGGAGTACAGTATGAAAAATATATAGTTTTCGCTCTGTCTGCATGAATAGTATACTGCGATAAATTCACTGAACATTAGGGCAAATATATTTCCGATGATACAGTTGGATTAATAGCATTTGATACATAATAATATTACTGTGTTTATTACGTAGTATGTGGCGAAAAATTTCATCTAATCCAGGCTTCACTAACACAGCCCGCACAAGAACACCATTGAAAGAAATGCACACTCAAACCAGTCAAGTATTTGTGTGCTTTTCTGTCGTACAGCGTTTGTGCACTGTTAGTCATACACGAATCACAAACTCACCCACGCTTCCACCATAGTAATTGAGGCTCTTTCTTCTTTGCGTCCAGCATCCAAGACGCTACTCATATTTGTTCACCCCTTTGGACTCTATTCTCTCGACGTACAAGTAAACAGTGAATGTGTCACCACGGAGCCAGAATCGTTGCAAGGTATGTTTCTGAACACTTCAACTAGAATCGTAATTTGTTCATTTATTCGACTAACTTTTGTTCCACCATTTTTGCCTTGCAGGTTTGTCATGACTTCACGATTCCTCTTTTCAGGAAGAAGGACTAAAGAGAGATTATTGGTTTTCAAGCTGCCCACGCCAAGCCATAAGGAGCTCAATGGCCACCGTAATCACAACAGTTCCTCTTGAACTGCGTGCCTCACCATGATATCTTTGCAATTTTACCAGATAGAGGGCTGTGAGCCCTATCAGGAAAGCAGCAGTCTACAGTTTTGTATCGTACCAAAGCGGAATGCTAAAATTTGATATACAGGCGTACTTGCTTTTAAGGGCGCTTTATGACAATCGGAGAAGTAACATTTTCAGTGCGAACTTGTTTTTTTTCTCGTCGTTATAGTCATGACGACGAGAATAGAAAGAATGTGCAAGCTCCTACTTGCTAATGCACAAACTCTGTCATCTGCTATTTGCAAGTCAGGTTGACGGGCGTTACCCCCTCATAGCTCCCTCATAGCTTTAATTTCTTACACGAAACTGCAAATAATGTTAAAACCTTCAAAACCGCTCAGTGAAATTTTCAGGAAATGATGGTTAATGTTGACTGGAACTCTGGCAGTCAATCTTCACTTTATATTTCTTTTTTTTTATTTAAGGTACCCTCAGGGCCATATGCAATTAAAGAGGGGAGTGGTTACAAAGCAATAGGGTAAAACAAGCGAACAAGAGCAGCGAGTTCTGGCAATGCAGTGATTCTCCTGATTATACATTGTTAGCTAATGTTTTGCAAGAAAAGTTTGTTGTGGCAGATGGCTACGATTCTTGAGGGAAGGTAGTTCCATTCCGGAGATGTACGGAAGATGAAAGATTGAAAGATCTCCTGTAACAGGACTCAATTCCTACCTTACTGCAATGATCGATGCTGTTTGACATGTACTTGAGGCCGCGGTATGAAATCGTCGTGAAGGTGTGGTATGATGGTAAATTTTACGAAATAGCGAAACGCGGTCGACTGCGGCGATTAGCTAGGGGAATAAGCGCTGTTTAGTTTCATTGAGGTTATACTCGCGGTACGGTTATAATTAGAAAGAATGAAACGAGCAGAGTTATTTTGTACTAATTAAAGTGAAGGAATAACATTAACGCGACTGGGATGCCACATTGCGGATGTGTATTCAAGTTTCGAGTTTATTAAGACTCTTGTAAAGGTGTAATTTTAAAGTAGACAATGCTTTGGAAAAGTTGCGCCGTAAGTACCCAATCATGTAAATAGCATTGTTAATTACGTACTATATATTGGTCCACTTTAAGTTATTTGTAATGTGTATAGCAATGTATTTATAGGACATCAAGAAACCCAAGGAAACGTTCTTAAGATGGAGAGTGTTAGGATTAGAATTAGATCTGGATATATGCATTATTTTTCATTTGTTAACTACAAAAAGCTCATGTAGAGTTGGCATGCAATCAGTAACTAGGCTAGCCCTGCACCGAAAGCGATGGCTAGAAAAGGCAACTTCACACAACTGGCCTACTCCACACTCCTCAACCATGACAAAGTAATAAAAACAATTTTTCTTTCATTTCAAACAGCAGATGCCATTGCTGAGGAACGTGTGTGCACAAAAAGTTTTTGAAATATACTCGAAGTTTGGCTTAACATTCAGCCAATGAACAGTGGACGAGCAAAGGAAGCCTCAGCGTTGGAAGATGTCTTCGTAACGGCCCTCACAAATATGTTTGATTGTTGAAATGTCGACTACAGATTGAGGCTTCACTTGCTCACCTCTGTTACCCAACTGAAGTCCTCGTCTCCATGTAACCTTCTTGCATTGTTTGAACACACAAACCGTAAATTGCATTTTCCAAGGATCCGTGAGCATTCATTGAGCATACGTGTATGTTTATTTAGTGTCCTTGTTTATACACAATATTTGCAGAGGTCTTTTCAAGCACTATTGTCTCAATAACGTTCCTCGCTCTCCTACGAGTACTCCACCTGTGACAAAACCTTTACTCCTGCATCTGAACACTAAATGTGCAGCAGAAATATCAAGAATAGACTACGTAATGCCAAATTTAGTACACGTTTTCTTTTTCCCTCTACACTTCGTGCCTATAGCCAATGTGTTATGAAAGCAATGCAACATTGCAACTCGAGCTTATCTTGCTGACCATACATCTTTGCCGAGCACGTCTTCTGTTTCTTCCTTTAATTGAGCTGATATTGTCGAAGGCACACAAGGTACATATAGCATGAAACACGTCAAACAGCACTGTACGCAATACAAGTACGAGTGCAGTGGAGCACAAATATCATTCTCTGAAGCTTCGCTCTCCTTGCTTTAGAGGCACGGCAAACACGATGAGAAAACTTCGCTCGATTTCAACTTTGAATTCCATTAAACAGATTATTATCTCTATTTCTGTATGTTGTAAAATCAGTTACTGACAGCATTAGCTCCACCTGACCTGTACGAAAATTGTGGGCGTGTACTGCTTCATACACCCGACTGACAATAAACAATCTAAGCTTACTTGTCTGACGTGTTTTTTGCCAGTTGAGGCCTCTCCGTCACCTGGCGATAAAGATATCTGTAGTCATTTTAGAGTACCATACACACGAACACCGCCCCGAAAGTGGTAACAAAATGCCCAAAACCAGCGAGCGAGCAGCGCAACGAGCCCCACCAACCGCTTTTGTAGCGGCCATATTGCAAACTACGTAATGATGATAATATTAGTTTTGATTTTGCCAGCACCATCTCTCGGTCGCATACTATAGTTCACAACGCCACCGCTACTCTTACTTCCGTTGCACTGTGGAAGGTACAGTTGCACTTCTCTAAGTTTATACAGGTGTTCTGTGGTGTCGGTTTCGACGGGCGGTGGCGTGGTGGTCGTTTCTAGTCGGCGGCGGCTCACGGCCATTTTTCGTTGGTGGCGGCGGCGCCGGCGGCGTGGAAACCGAAACCACAAATTTAAGAAGCCATTTCGCTACATCATTCTTTGCTAAACTGGTTGAAATTCTGGTCTTTTCATACTACGCGCTGAGAGGACCGAATACACAGGTGCTGAAAGTGAAAGACGTAGAAAACGATTTGCAAGTCTTCTGCTCTTCAGCCCACATATTTAAAAGAAATTGGGCACATATCTAAAAGCGTCTGTATTGAATGTGTTTTTATATTCCTTTCTCCACTAATATGCAGAGCCTTGCTGTTGCGTTGTAGTCGCAATCGTTTTCATTTTTTGCTATGCCACGGTTTATATGAGATATTTTTGCACTGAGCAAAGAGTCAGTGAATTCATCTAGAATTGCTAAGCCAGCAGCGACGCCCGCGACACTTTCTAGAAATGCTAACCTTGCTTCCACTTGTTCTCAATGAGATAGTGCTTACACGATATGCTTCATGTTTAAAAAAACGATCCCTTCTATGACCAACGTTTGCTGGGTTCAGCCCTTAAGCTGTCAACCACTCACCAGATGTTATAACGTACCTTGCAGACTGCACAATAAGTGAAATCATTTGTTCTGAATATTAGTCACCCTTTGCTTATGCAACTTTTCTTACAACGTCCTTTTCCCTGAGAAAAAAAGAATCAAAATACTTTTTTTTTTGTGCAGCAGCTGAACATTTTTTTTCAGCGGAGACATGTTATGATGCTCCAATTTGTTAACTCGTCCTCACCAAATTTAATGAACGAAGTGTGAATTAGTAGAAATTAAGGCATTGATTGGATGCACAATTATTTCCGAAAGAAAAAAGTTCTTTGCTATCCTGCACGTTGAAACTGTTTTATAGTTCAGCGCAGCTATCGGTTCAGCTGCATTAATTTTTATATGAATGCTACAGAGAAAGAGCACCACACAGCAGACATGTCAAAATATTTTTTTGGATGTAGAAATGCATAAAAAAACTCTTTTGGATGGAACGGTCGGAATAATGCGATAACTTCCAATTGGAATCTTAAACACATCGGGGCCAGAAATTTATATCTTGCTATATGTTGCATCCCTCGCGTTGATGCCGCTATCAGACATATCGCCGATTCTACTTGCAACTACAGTGCCCGCAACCCTCAAGCCGTGATTCAGACGTTCCGAGGCTGCCGTTTCTTCTCGTTGCACCATATTACGCTTTTGGAGAAGTTTCGGAAACCCTCTTTGCGCTGAGTTGTGACGACACGCATGCGCAGACGCGGGAAGAGCAGGGTTACTTGTTTGATATGTGCTATTCATTGCTCCTCTGCTTGACATGAATCTATGCTTGAGACAGGCAAAAGAATTAAGCAAAGCAACACAAAATCTCAACCGAAGCTGAATCGACTTATGACATTTTTTACTGGTCGCACTGGAGCAGGATTTTTGTCTCCACGGCGGCGAATCCAAATTTCACAGGTCGACCTGGAGTGGCTTCGCGCTTTCCGCTGGTCGTTTCGGATGAACCCGCTCCATGCCGGATCGCCCTCACTTGCTGCGCTGCCGACGCGCTGAGTCGGGTGGAAATAGGACGAGAAGAGTACGTCACTTTCGCCCGCTGTGGGACGGCGATTTTGGTGGCCATGGAAACGCACAAATCAGAAGTCAGTTTGTGTGACGTGTGCGCACAGAGTTCCTGTACGACCCACCGCGGAGCATTTCGCTCTCCGCTGGCAGATTCGGATTGGTGAAACGCGAGCATTCGCTCCAGGATTTTGGCGACCGCTTCAGATCGTCCAGTGAAAAACACAAATAATAAAGACATCTTTAAACCTATTTAAATACCGCGCCGATCTCGGCGACAAGAAACATCGGTGGCAAGGCGCCGATCAGTACATATGCGTCGATTTGCGTCGGCGGCGGCGGCGGCGCGCACGACCTCTCGGCGCACACCTCCACCCTCACCGCACTTCGAGCTGGTCGCCTGCTCCTTCCTGTTGAAGTACCGGCGTCACGTGACACGCATGGTTTTGATTTCATTGTTTCTTTTTTTTTCCTCCCGGAAGGATAGCGCTCGCTTTCTTAAATGGCTCTCTATCGCGATTTCTGCTGCAGCTGCCTGCATACACGTCGGCGGGTACCGCGTGCCAGAGGGTAGAACACCGAGAACCTGCTCCCCCTCACCCTAAAACATAATTTATGTGTTATTGTGCCGCCTGCCCAGCCCTCCTTCTCCTGCTCACCCCTCACCCTGACCGGTCCAGTGCGTGCAACCCCGAAAAAGATTTCTGGCTACGCCAGTGGCCGCGTGCAATGCCTCCAACTCCGTCCTTGCGCTTCGTTCCGGAGCGCACGTTCACCCGGCCCGCAGAGTGAGGAGGAGAAACGTTGAGCCCGGAGAAGCCACAAGGGCGGCGGGGCCCCAGCGACAATTCTTACTCGGCGGTACAACCGCACAACCTAGAAGATTGGCAGCTCACATAGCTGTATGTCGTAATTCAGATAAAAAAGACCACTTCAATCTAGTATCCAGCATAATTTCTGCCACAGGCGTCACGTGTATGTGAACTTTTTGGGTGATGGCAACTGGTCAAGAGAGAGAGAATGAAGAGGAAAGGCAGGGAGGTTTACCAGATATAAGTCTCTGGTTTGCTGCCCTACACTGGGGATGGGGATAGGTGTTAGAAAGATGACAGAGAGGAAAACGCTAAAAAAAGTAAAAAAGAAACGCACACATGGAGACACACACACACACAAAAGGCGTTCCAGTTAAAGGCGTTCGCAAAGGCCGGTAGATCCCAAAAAGCGCAATAGCGCTTTTACGGCCTTATGTGACGTTAGCTTCCTTCGATGTTGTAGAATTCTTTTTTCGGATAGCGGTTGGTCGTCCAGTTGGTCAAGTTCGTGGCGAAGGCATTCCCTCTGTGGGCCGTACTGCGAGCAGGCGCACGAAATATGGCCAACTGATTCTTCATGGCCACAGTGGTCACAGATTGGGGTGTCTGTCATCCCTATGAGGAACGCATAGGCTTTGGTAAAGGCAACGCCCAACCACAGTCGATGCAAAAGTGTGGCGTCTCCACGGCGAAGCTGTGATGGCGCTCGAAGACTTAATGTTGGATCAAGTGAGTACAGTCGCGCAATTGTTAAAAGGGGGTCATTCCATTGTGACATGGTGTACTGCCGAGCAAGCAGGCGGAGTTTCGGTGCTGCGTCAGTTCTGGAAAGTGGAATTGGTACGTGGTGCTCCTCAGTATTAGCTGAACGGGCAGCTTTATCGGCCCGTTCATTGCCGATAATCCCGCAGTGGCTTGGAAGCCATTGGAAAGTTATTTTATGGCCTGCATCACTTATATGGTGTAACGTCTCTGTAATGTGAAAATTAGCTGTTCGTGCGGTCCACGTCGTAAAGGTGACAGTAGCGACTGCAGTGCCGCCTTAGAATCACAGAATATCGGCCACTTGTGTGGATGTTCCTTACCAATGTATTGGAGGGCACTAAACATCGCTGCGAGCTCTGCTGCCGTCGACGCTGTCGTGTGAGTCGTCTTAAATTTGATTGTTGCGACTGTCGCTGGTATCACGATTGCCGCCGCGGAGCTGTTTGGCAAGACAGATCCATCAGCGTAGATATGTGCAGAATCACGGTAGTTCTCTTACAGAAATAGTAGCGTGAGCTGTTTAAGCGCTGGTGTTGATAGATCAGTTTTTTTCGTGATGCCAGGTATTGTGAGATTGATTTTAGGCTGAGCGAGGCACCATGCAGGAACTGAAGGTCTCGCAGCCGGAGTGAAACAAGTTGACAATGATTCATCATGTGCGGTAATTGTTTGGCTGAAAGATGTGCGAGGTCTGTCCGCTGGTAGAGAGGCTAAGTGGTGACGAAGAGTCCTGGTTAGATGCCTTAGATGGGTCCTGAGCACTTCGATTTCAATGTGGGTCTTCACAAAGTGGTCTCTAGCCATTGCTATCGTAGCCGCTGTTGATGCACTCTGAGGTAAGCCTAGACAGATCCGGAGCGCTTGAGCTTGAACACTTCGTATTATACGTAGATTCGTTTTACCTGTGTTGGTTATTGCTGGCAAGCTGTATCGCAGAAAGCCTAGAAAAAGCACCCTGTACAGTTGTAACATGTCACTTGTGGACATTCCCCAAGTCTTGCCGGTGAAAAACTTGAACAGGTGGCAGATGCCTGTCAACCGTTCTTTTCACGTATGATACGTGAGGGCTCCATGATAAGTCCCTGTCGATTATGACGCCTAGAAACTTGTGCGATTGGACATGTGGTATTATTTGGCCATTTATCATTACGCCGTAGTTTGTCATGGGTTTGAGCGTAAATGGCACTAGTGCGCATTTCTCGGTGGAAATTTCCAGGCCTCGATTACGGAGGTAGATAGCAGTTTGGGTGGCGGCTCTCGGAATTCTCGCTCGCAACTGTAGGCGTGTTACTGCAGACGTCCATATGCAGATGTCATCCGCGTACATTGATAACCTGACTGTACTTGGCACGTGCTCAAGGAGAGCAATTAGATTTAGGTTAAATAACACAGGGCTCAGTACGCCGCCTTGGGGGACGCCACGGCAGCTATAATGTTGAGAAGTATGGCCTTCCTTGGTGCTTACGAAAAAGGATCGCATGGAGAGATAGCTCCGTATCCATTGAAACATCCGACCACCCACTCCTACGTCTGTGAGAGCAGAGAGGATGGTTTCATGCGTAACGTTGTCATAAGCCCCTTTGACGTCGATGAACAAAGAAGCGCAGAGACACTTACTTCATTTCTCATGCTGAATGTAGATGACCAGGTCGACGACGTTATCGATCGATGATTGACCACCGGGTATGACAGGATTGACACCGATCGATGGCATCCGGGTATGTGTTGTGGTACTCCAAGTGCCACTGCAGACGTCCTAGGACCATCCTCTCCATTACTTTGCTCACACAGCTTGCCAAAGCAATCGGGCGATATGACGAGGGTTCCAACGACGACTCGCCAGTCTTCAGCAGTGGAACAAGGCGACTTGTCTTCCAGCTCGTTGGTAGCGCACCATCTCTCCAAGATTCATTGTACAGCTCAAGGACAGCACCTCTCGCTCGCTCACCCAGATGACACAGAGCTCGGTAGGAAATTTCATCAGGTCCTGGCGCTGATGGACGGCCACACCAAGCTAATGCTGCCTTGATTTCATGGATTGAGAATGGTAGATCCATGCGGTGATCACCTGGTGGCGGACTCGAAGGCGTTGGAATGTTGGGAGGTGTTAGTTGGCCAGATAATCTGGCGCAGAAATCCACTGCCACGTCAATCTCCGGTCTGTTTTGAGAGAGGGCAAGAGCCTTGAATGGGAACCGATGTACGGGGAATGTCCGCAGACCGCGCACCATTCTCCGTAGTTAGGATAAAGGCTTGCGTGGATCTAGCGACTCACAGAAGGCAGTCCAACGTTGCGATTCGAGCTTGTTGAAGCGGCGCTGGATCTTCTTTTGCGTGCGGCTGGCGGTCCGTAGATCGTCCATTGTCTTCGTACGTCGGTATCTTCGTTCAGCACGTCGTCAGATTGCTCGAAGTCGTTCTAGTTCCACATAAAATTCCGCGAGTTTCGAAGAGCATGTGAGAGTGCGCGTAGTGTCTTGTTCCGCGCTCCTGATTGCCTCTTCCAGGTCGAAGGATGGATTGGCGTCGCATTGTTCTTCCATCACAGACTTAAATTTAGACCAGTCCACTCTTTGGATTGTATCCCGTATTTCGGAAGGGGGCAATCCTCTGATCTTGACGTACGTGGGGATATGGTCGCTCCCGTGCGTCTCTATGTCCGCAAACCACCCAACACGTCTGACACGGCTTCGTGAGACAAGAGCCAAGTCAAGACAGCTGCTGTATGTGGAGCCACGTAGAAACGTAGGGTTTCCATCATTCAGCAGCCAAAGTTCATTACTGGACGAGAATGACACCACTGCTCTGTGTCTCCCGTTGACCTTCGAACTTCCCCAGAGTGTATGATGGGCATTGAAATCTCCAATAATGACCCAGGGACCGGGAGTTGAGGATAGGATGTCTCGAAGTCTTTTGTGACCAAATCGACATGACGGAGATAGGTAGTCGCCCACAGAAGTAAGCGTAAAGCTCTTTTTCCTTACTGTTAGGCATATATATTGATTATCGTCGTTAGGTGGCACAGGATGATGAATGTAAGTGAGGTCACGGAGAATAAACACCAAAACCTTACTGTTTTCATCAACAGTTGACGACATAAACGATTCATATCCAGAAAGCCTGATCGGGTTGGATAAGTTCCGCTCGCAAATGACGATAATGGGAAACATATTGGCATACACGAAGCGACGGAAATCCGAAATGCGCGCTTTGAGTCCGCGGGCATTCCACTGAAAAATAGCTGCTTGTCGGACCTCATCCCTGAAATACAGTGGCTGGGGAGCCATGATCTACTCAAGCGTTGCCAGCACCGGACTCAGAGCGTCCAGTACTTGAAGTGCACTTCTGGCAGACGGTGTGTGCATGTTGCTTAGTAACACGCGAATGGCATTCATTAAAGGCCTAATAAGTGCTATCACTTGCTCATCTGTTTTCCGCGACTTCTCGGATACAGCACCTTGCTGTACTGGGGGCGGCTTCTTCTGCGGCTCTTCTGCCAGTCGTGAACGCGGAAATGGCGGCCACTCCTTTGTAGAGAGATCTGGCAGTTTTCTGCCTTCCAACATCGGTGTTTGGGGTGCTTGAAACTTCCGCTGATGGTGCTGCTTGGCGAGTTGACATTTCTGGAAAAGTTGATATTCTCCGTCGTGAGGTCCTTCCATGGTGACGTCTTCTTCGCCGCACTTTCACCGCGGCCTCTTTGTGGATAGAGTTGTCTCTCACCATGTGTTTAAGAATGGTGGTCGCTTTCTTGATCTGGGGACAGTCTTTGGAAGAGGCGCCGTGATCACCCTGACAGGACACTTCAACGTGGTTGCGCTGCTGTTGCCTTCCCAGTGGGGTTCGGCGCATCGAGGGCACACGGCGGAATTTCTGCAAACACCCTGCACATGGCCAATCTTCTGACAATTGAAGCATTGCATTGGTCTTGGACTAAATGGTCGAACCTGGTGGTGAAAGTGGCCAACCTTCACGTAGGATGGAAGGCAGTCACCTTTGAACGTTATCCTCACGCAACGTGTGTTACGAGGCGACCAACATGCACAATGACGTTGTGTTCACTTGCTGGTTTTATGAGAACTGGGAGGTCTGCGTTAGGTATTTCATTAATCAATGTCATAGATGACTCCTGTTACTGTGGCACCATTCGCTGGCACGATGGAGCAGACTTCGATGTTACCCAGCTGCGTTGCATGTTCTAGTATGTTCAGCGCACTCCGGTTCATCACATCGATTGCCAGGATGTTTCGCTTAGCGTTTATCCTGACATCCTTGATCTCGTTCGGCACGGTGTTCTCTAGAAATACGGAGAGTGTGTGCCTATTGAGGACGCGTAGCTTGTGAGTGGCGTTCTGTGGCACAAACAGGATGGAGTGAGGCCGTCGTTTAGGTGCAGTTTTCACAGTGTTCGAGCTGTATGCCGAAGATGCGTTGAGAATTCTCCGTTTGGTCTTGCGGTACTGGACAAGTCGAAAACTTTCTTCCGAGGACTCGTCACCTGATGCGGAGTACAGCTCTGAGTCCTCGCTATCACTCGATGTATTTCCTTGCTTCCTCGAACCGATGTCCGCAGGTGAACGGGCACCGTGATGGTCCTCGGGGTGGTGTACATCCATCACCGCGATGCAGGGGCGGTAGACCCCACAAGTGCAGCGAGAAGTCCAGAAAAGCTAAGAGACGGGCGAGATGTGTTCCACAAGAGAAGCACTTCGTCTTCCTCCAAATAACTGGTCCAAGAAACTGGTCAATATACCCACACAAGGTACCTGAATGCATCAATGCTGCCTTCAGAAAGAATGTTCCGTATCCGCCGCCAAAGCCTCTGAGTGGTGGAGCTGGCTAACACTCTCAGAGTTAGTTCTAGTAGACAAACATAAAATACCCCAGAGAGGATGGGAGAGAGGCGCCGCGGTAGCTGAATTGGTAAGAGCATCGCACACGTAATGCGAAGACGTGGATTCGTATCCCACCTGCGGCTGTTTTTTTTTTCATACACTTTCATTTCGATAATTTTTTCACGCCTTTAATTCGATTATTATGTAAAAGTAATTTCCCCTATGCTGTCCTTGGTGGTTTTGTTTGTTGGCTTCTTATGATATGACTAATAACAATCGGGCCCCTTGGCTTCCATTCTTCTAGTTCATAGCCTAAGGTTAGTTCATAACAATCACAATTACTAGCTTGATGTTGGTAAATACAAAGACCTTGCTCTTTAAGAGTCGTATGTATTACCAGAAATTCGTTCAAAATAATTTACGAAGTTACATCGCTAACTTCATGAAGCTCCTAATTACGATTCACCAGCAAGATCATCCTAAATATAGGTGGCAACACCTTCAGGTTGATTTCGGGGTATCATTCCATGGAATAACATTTCTGCCTTTGATCGATGCGTACTGAAAATGACCGGAAGTAATCCACATGTAATCAGCCGCATTAATAACCACCACCAAAGTGTTTCACATGCTATTTACAAGATTCGGGCTTCTGGAGGGAGTCGTCATGGACAACAGCAGCCAGTACGCTACTAGCTAATTTAACAACTGCGCGCATCGTAATGGGGCTGAAAAATCTTTTACATCGCCAAGTTATCCTGAGACAAATGGCGCAGATGAGAGCTTTTTAGGCACGCTCAAGGGATAAGTCAATGTAAGCCTGAGAGCAGAAACGGCCGCAGACGACGCGTGTAACAAATCATTTGCCCGCTTGTAGAAGGATACCTCACCTTAAAGGCGGCTGCACTCCAGCTAAACTTATGACTGCAGGGGAATCACTCACGAGCTACGGCCTTCTGCTACAGTCAGTGACAGACGCAGTGAAGAAGAGCACCCGCTACGGCCTCTAATGAATGTCGTGTTAACAAAGGTGACAGTCTGCGTAAGGGGCTATAGAACCAACAATAAGAGTACAGTTATAAGGTACGAGAGCAGCGCATAATTAGAAGCAATATCTACTAAGTACATAGTAACCTAGCGCTAGTACCAACTTAGCACTTGAGCTGAATGATTCAAAATGTAATGGCGTTACTTCGGACGAGGACCAAAATCAGACGTCCCGGTCTGCTCTCAGCTTTTTATTACGCTCGTCACAAGAATCGCTGTTACGTTCTGAATCGATAATGGACGTCGGTAAGGCGGGAGCATGTGGAAACGCGACATAGAACAGGTCCAGCAAGAGAGTGGTTGAAGCCATAAGGATTCAGAAGAAAAGGAGACACAAAGTTCGCAAGCACAAAAATAGCGAAGCGACAACTATCATACAAGAACTATCATACAACTGTCTAACAGAAGACAAACGAGCCCGCTTTCGAAACGATGGCACCGCAAAAAGGAAAGCCCCAGCTAAGCGCGAGAATCCAAACCTAACCCAGCAGCGCCTTCCCCGCGAGTCGAGTTACGAAAGCTAAACGCAAACTAGACCAGCTCCGCAAATGTTTGAAGTGCTAGCCACCTGCGCGTTTCACCTCGGGAGGAGCGTATACTGCGCGATATATTAAGCATAGGAACGTATGAAAGTAAGAAAGACATGCGAAAACATCGTCTGCGCGGGCCGCGCTGAAGCTCACTTCAACCAGACATGCAGCTCGAGGACGGGCGAGAAGCAGGATGAATCAGGGTGGAGCCAAGTGAATAGCGGGCCCCCATCAGAATGTTTATCCTGAAGTAAACCCAGCTCCCAACTCCATCCAGCTCTTTGCAACGTAGTAGGCATATTCACAAGCCTCGTGCATACGTTAATCTTTCACCTTAGTGCTGAAAACTCCTCCAAAGTTTTCTACCAACCCAGTATGGTAATTAGGGAATCACTGCTTTGAAACTAACGCATTATCACCACGAAGCATTAATAACAGATTTATTCTACTGCAGTCGGTTTTCCGGCTGCCTTTATTTATTCAAGTGTCCACGGAATTACCGTTGAGTGCGTCGTGTTCAGTTCAACTGATGTTAAAACACTTTGCACAAGCTCTATTCTACGCGTATATAGAAAACTGGTTGCACGCGAGAGGCGGCGCAGGAAAAGTATGGGCGCACAATCAGAACAATGATCATCTTTTATCTCGTTAAGTGTAGCACATCATTATAATTACAGAATGAGGTATCAGATCATAACACTGTGAGGGGACTTCCTCTTAAGTAATTGAAAAACCAATAACAGTATTACGCAACAGAGTAGAAATAAGCAAACAAAGGGAAAGGAAACAGTAACACTTCTATATTGAATTGTACAACATAACTTCGCTAACACAAAAAAATGTTACAAAGTGATGCTAGTTAAAAAAGGATAACACAAAATAGTATATACGAGTATTATTGTGCACAGGAAGATAGGAGAACGGAACAAACAAGATAACAGAATATGAGTAACTACCACTAGGATGTACGTAGCTCACTTAAGAATCAAGCAGATATATTTTTGGCAAGAGAAAGAAAAAGAATGGGGTATATCTAAAACAATAACTATCAATAAGAAGAGCATACTTGCGTTTTAAAAATAGGTACTCACGAGGATTGTATAACTTAAGTCGGGAGATAATAACGAAATGATATGCTAGAAAAGGAGGCTGTCTGTCTGCCATAATTATTTCGTATTAAGTGTAAGAGAAAATTACGATTGAGAGAAAATATTGAGTTATTGTTCACAATCAAACTCAACTCAACTTGAAATGTTACGTGATGTTTATACAAGATGATGACGATATTAAGTTAACACAGTAGACCAGTTGGTAATATTTGGTAATCGCGATGTAGCTGATAAGCACGTGAATGAAATGTAGTAAAGGTAATAATCCTAGTTTCCTGACTTTGTATGTGCTCAAACTTGGCTATGTTGGTAGGATAAGTACTGCCCCCGTGCAGCAACTAAAATGACCTGCGAATAAATACAAAATAAAGGATGAGCAATGACGAAGTACTCAAATAATTTCGAGTTTTTACCAGTACTTTTATTCCACGAGCCGCTTTACTCCTTAAGTTGGCGATGTCAGTAGTATACGCTAAATGCAAATCGAGTATGAGGCCGAGAAACGAACCATGGTTAATTTGGCGAATGGAGAGTGATTTAAGGTTAATTGCCCGGGTATATGAAATATGTTTATCGGCAGAATAAGAAATCATGAATGTAGTTTGGAGCGGCTAAATTAAAGCAAGTTACACCAGCACCATGCTAATATATTATTTAGATCGGCGTTTAGTCCTGTTGCAAGAGAAGTGGGTGACCGATCAGCAGCAAGTATAGTAGTGTAATTAGCGTAAAGGAATGGTTCATAATGAGTTTGTAAGTTAATTACATTTATTGCGGTCCCAACAATAGCGATAGAAATAAGTTTATCAAACACGCCAGGACAGCTAAGCAATTCTTATGAGTTGGTAATGCGAAAGCATTAATCTCTAATTGAGCGCCGCTGAACTGCCTTACGAGTTGCGAACTCGCGGGCAAGCAAGCGCGTTGAGACGCTTGGCCAACGCCACCTAGATAGCACAAGGCCGGCACACTTCGATCCGTGACGTCATGCTACCTTGTCCGACTGGCATAGAGTATAATGGGACAAGCCCGAGTAAGTCGCGGTGATTTCTACGTCACCGCTTTAGTCACGCCGGGCTTGGCAATGGATATTTCCGTCCAAGTAGCATGACGTCATAAAGCAGAGTGCACGGGTCTGCTGTCCCGTTCGCTTGGCGCGTTTCCGTTTGGCCTTACCTAGGCGCATTTAGAACGTCGGCGAGAGCTTGCGCTGACAAGGAACGCGCCGATAACACGGGCTTCCGAGAGTGCAAGCGAGGGCGACGTGGAGCAGCGGCGATGCCCTCTCTCCTCACGCAACACCCCGCGCGATACTGCCACAGCTGCTGTGCCCTCTCCGCCGCTCTGCTCAGCCCTGGCGTGCTCGTAAAGCGGCGTCGCAGCCTGTGGGAATTTAAGTGCCGTTTTTCGCTTGTCCAGACGACAAACGCCGGTTTTTTCGGTGAATGGGCCATTTGATACTTTCGCATCAAAAGAATCTCATGATCTGTGGTGTTACCACATGAGTTACCGCTCGTCCTGTATGCTTCCACTCTGTATCCGTGTCACTTTGCGCTACAATCGAAGAGCATGTTAATCGCCTTTATCGGTGGCACGTTCTATTTCCTTTAGTTAAGGAGACTCAGAGGTTTAAGCGGCACTTAGTCTTCTGGAGCAGCTTTCGGAGTAGAAAAAAATCGCAGTTTGTAGCAGAACTATATTGTCACGTAGTAATGACGGTAAAGAACACAGTAACAAGACACTGAATTGACGAAACTAAGTTTTTATGGGGCGAACCTGTGCCCACAGAAATAGGCTCCACTCAAAGTACAACGATAGCAGCTAGTGCAGTCTTCAATCGTCGAAACTCTGATCTGCGGGTCAAGCGCGTCGGCTTCATACATGAGTCTTCGAACGTTCCAGAGTAATTGCTGGCGTCCGGGGATCTTCCAGAAACTACCAAAATACTACAGAATTTGCGTCGCGCATACAATCAGATTACACAAGCTGCAGCGACAACAGACAACAGATATAACCGTCGATAACATTCGAGAAAGTTCCGATACAAGCAGGCGCATCGGCGTCCAGCGATAACATTTGTTAGACGGTGAAAAGCGGTCATCCGAAAAAGATAACGAAGCGCACGTGTCAATATGCTTTTGTAACAGGAAAAATTGTTGTTTGGAGCAAGAAAACAATTCAAATTTTTAGTTTAGTGTTTGCAACCAAACGTCACGCATTACGTACATAAAGAAATAGCGTTGTCGTCGCTGCACATGCTTTGAAAGTTATCGCGTTTCTGCGGTCTACGTGCGCTATGATAACGTACGTTATTCGGAGACTTTAAAGTTCGAATGTTTACGTACGCTAAGAAACAGCGTTGTCGAACATGGCGGCACCCATGACTCCTGCGTCAGCTTAAATTCTGGTGATAGCTGCGCTCTGACTCTTGTTGATGGCCAGTAACTATTGAAATGAGCTTTCGCTTTCTCTAAACTCACCCGAAAGGTTAGTTATGAGCACAGAGCGCGTCCAATTTCTGAGATCGTTCGGTGATTCTGGCGCCCGTAGGCCTAAGGAGACGCGTCGACAAAGCAACACAAGGATGATTGCTAATGGATTGTCTAGGCTTGAATACGTTTAGCACAAGGCACCAGACGGCGCCCTGTTTTATAACATATTCCTAACGTTTGCCTTCCCGTACGGCAAACTAAATGCATTGAAAGGACGCGCACCACAACGTCCCGCAAAGGTGATTACGTTTAATGTACGTAAGGCGACAAACGGTATTCTACAACTGTCTAATGGTTTGCAACAGTTACGTGTACAGCTCTGGTGCAAAGTGAAAGCTGTGCATGCAGTTACCGAAAAATATGCTATACAAGTTGGTACTTCTTCAAAACCTGCACGCAATATGTCGTATATGCTAAGATGGAAAATTTTTACTCGCACTTGCTGTTTTATATTTAGATGAAGATAAACCAAAATTTAACCTGAATTCAGTGTTAATTCTGCATTTACATAGAGTTCATTCCCCCCAAGCTGTCTTTTTCTTCGTTATCTCTTTCGTGTACTAAACGTTTCACCTGTTAAAGCATTCAGTATCCTTAACTCATGTCCAGAAGCTGAATACCTGCAGCCACCGAATCCTTATGACATATAATCTGTGTATGGTATTCACAACAACACATCTGCCCTGCTTCAAGGCGCTGACGCACTTTCTGGTCAGCGCTCCTGCGATATTATTAAGCAATTGGGCGGCTGTAGTACGTCGACACTGTATATTACCACGATTCAAATTACTACCTGAGTGCGTTAGTAAGGGTTCAGAAGCACGAATCATTAGCGCAAATGGAGATGGAACAGAAACAAGGGCGCTATACATTCGTTGTCGTCCTCGCAGGCATAGATGGAACTGCAGCTCTGTTGTGTAGTTTGTGCGTCCGTGTCGACTGACCTGTCTCATTTTAGCTGTTTTTTTTTTCATGTCTCGGCTGCCCAGTCGTAATAAAACGCGCCGTACGCACATGTGGAAACCGCTAAGCGATCGCCAAAAAGGCGTATCGAGCAACTGGGCACTCAGAATAGCGCGTCACCATAATTGCATAAAATGATTCCTAAACTACACACAGCACATGTCAGCCACTAATCAAACGCGTGTGTTGCGATGCGACTGCAAATATCTAGCACTATAGGAACGAAAAGTCATGTGCCACGGAAGTGCACACAGCAACAAGTGGGAGTCAATAAATGTAAAACAAAAGGAGTGTATTTATTGCACTCCTTTCTGTCCCGAAAAGGCCATGTATAGGCTCTGTTGCAATACGTACGTCGCGGATGTATTTTGCGTACCTGCTCCGATTATCCGGACTTTCCTACGGCGTTGCCGTGTTGTCCATACACAGTGGCGGATCCAGAAAGGGAGGGAGGTCTCAGGCCCTGCCTGAAGGATGCTCATATATACTTTAGTGTCGACAAAGTCGAATGTGCAATTCCGTTCCCCTCGCCCCGACTCGTCCTTGCGGCTACTCTGGAACCACCCCTGCTCGTAGAAACAATACATAACAACGGCGCGGACATGTTCCGCGCACTCGATGTCGCAAATGCGGCGGTTGTGATCAAAGTTGCCGCCGCTCCCGTTGTCACCCTAACATTCACTGTAATTTAAGCGAATTCGTCACTTTCAGAATTCCACACGGCTGCTGCTGAGGCATTTTCGTCGACTCCGCACCAAACCGCAACTTTCACCGCAGGGTGCTGACGAAGCGGCACTGTTTAGGTCTAGAGGCATGTGGACGTGAAAAGTCGCCGCCGACCGGTTCCCGTAGTGGCGGGCGGCAAGCTGTCACGCAGTGGTCGCCGCCTGTATGTACCAGAGACCTCTTCGGCAAACCGACCTGGGATCACGCGTCACAGTTCGAACTGGCGGCCGAAGTGGCGGAGATTGGGTACGCGGACGGACCGCCCGGAACTACACCGCGAACTCGCCTATACCATAGAGTAACATCGTAAACGACAAGAGTGGACACTCTAGCCGTTTCGCGGCCCAGCCATGGTGTTTCGCTGATTCCGCTAGGTGGCAGAGCACATCAAGAAAAATGTGGCTGTGGCTGCGGCTGCGGCTAGCAGCTTGACAGGCGGCACTACCCAACACGTGCGAAGCCTAGTCAGGACCTCTTTCTGTAAAATGCGCCCGAGGATCGTTGTTGGGTTCCTCTGCCAGCGTCTGGCATTACTGCTTGGTCGCCGTTTCATGCTAAGGCCACAGGAAGTTCTTCTGCACCTTGGTAAAGACTTATTCGTATTTCGTTATGTCACTGTTAGCCGCATTAACGAGTGGCGGCGGCCTTGAAGCCATAAAACAGCTGCTGTCCATTTGCTACGCTGGCTTTCATTGCGCACTCATTGTTTTTGACGCGCAGCAATGAGCGGTGATGCTAGCGATAACCGCGACGCGGCAGCGTCCGAGCTGCGAGGCACGTTCGATACAATGATGAAGTTAGAAAATAAAATGGTTCGTTAAGGAACGCGGCCTATGAACAGATGCCGTTCGGTGCAGAGAGCTTCCTGTTACGCGCAACGGCGTCTCAAAAAGTAGGGTGCTCCACTTTTGCAAAAGAAATGTAGCTATTTCTACAGCGGTACTTGTGCAATATTTGCAGTGTTGCAATAATGGGCACTCTGTTAACCTCTGTAGCGGGCTATATGTGCGCTCGGGCATTGTTAGTTGTTTTGCATGGGGTGAAATACGTGTTTTCATGTTTTAATTGTGTATCGAGTCCTTAACTTAAAAAAATTATTTCTTAGCATTTATAACAGCGCTTCCTTGACCTTAAATCAGAAAAATATCCATACGACGAAGGAACGCAGTATATCTATTCTAAAGCTTTGAAAGCTTCATCAGTATTGCTTATACGAAAGAACGTAGCGTCTACATTCAATTGCTTTGAAGCCTCTTGTATTGTTTACCTTCTGCCTGTCATTCCACATATTGCAGGAATCTCCACTATTTCCTCAAAATACATTCTACAGCCAAAGGATATCATGCATATTCAAGGGCAAATTTCGAAGCATCGGAAGACGATTGCAAGGTTTCGAAGACTGCAGGTGAAGACTCCTAACACAAAGTGCTTAATTGCAGCTGTTTAATGACGGACGCACTGGCTTACACATTCGAGATGAGGATGTCCGTGCGTGCCCAATTATTTTTGCAGCCATTTTATTTTGGCACGCAACCATTCACATAATTTGCTCCTTAATTCACCTTCCTTCGCAGAAGTACAAGAAAAAGCGTAATATTTTTTGTCTTCTAAAACAATCCCATTTTATGCAAATTAATTGCTGGCGTGTCTGTGCAGTTTTTGCTTGTTTGTTTTTTCATTATAAGGATAGTTGCAACGCGTCTTGTATGTGTTTTGCTTGTGTAAAGTTATTGCCACCACGCCATTACTTTCCGACTATTCTCTAATATACCGGTGTCACACGACCACTTTCGATCGCGATCAAGCCCGATCCAGATCTAAATTCTCGACTGCGATTGGCTCCCTCGCCCAGCTTGCGCAAAGGAACCAATCGCGACCGAGAAAATCAAATCGGATCGGGCTTGATCGCGATTAAAAGTGCGCCGTGTGACACCCGTATTACTTGCATTTCGCAGTTTCTTCCAGTTTTCAATAATAATAATAATATTTGGGGTTTTACGTGCCAAAACCACTGTCTGATTATAAGGCACGCCGTAGTGGAGGACTCCGGAAATTTTGACCACCTGGGGTTCTTTAACGTGCACCTAAATCTAAGCACACAGGTGTTTTCGCATTTCGCCCCCATCGAAATGCGGCCGCCGTGGCCGGGATTTGATCCCGCGACCTCGTGCTCAGCAGCCCAACACCATAGCCACTTCCAGTTTTCCAGTTTTTACAATCTTGCCGCAATAAATTGTTGCCTGCTATTTTCGTGTTCTTGGTTGTGCAGCAAGTTGATTTGTATTTAAAGAACATAGCACATTTATTTACGATACTCCCTTTGGCGTGAGTTACTAGACGTACAATACCACAAGCGATAAAGTTCTACTTCCTCAACAGTTCGCATGATTGGTGCGCTAATTTACAGCTTGAAGCAGCAAATATAAATTTAAATGAAACTAGCATAGACTGAAACACCTTTGCGCGCTCGTGATCGCGCACCATATAAACAGCGGCTCAAGCGCCTGCATGAAGCCACTCGATTAAAGCAACGCTAAGAGTCACAAGAAACAATAAAAAAATAAACGAAACTGAAATCATGGCGTCCGAGATTTGCCGGCGTGCGGCTACTATCTTGGAGGTTGATGCGTTTCGCCGATTCCGCTAGGTGCGCTGAGAGCCAAAGTCGGCCGCAGACGCCTAAGGGAGTGTCCACTCTTTACGTTTACTACATTACTCTATGCAGCTACTATGTGCTTTTGCGCTTACTGAACACAATGGTGTAGGCACAAAGACCAAAACTAACGAAGTTGCGCGCACTGCACAGACCGTGACGACACGTGACGTACATCAGGCTTCGCGACGGCCTAGGGACGGGCGAACGTGAGATGCCCCTAGTAAGGTTTTCTCTTCTCTCTTCCTCCGCCGGGTTCTTCTTTTTTTGTTTTTTCGTTCGTTTTTGGCTCTTCTTAAGCCGCTGCACTGTTCTCTGGTTAGGTATTCCGGGACTAAAGATGCTGGATGCCAATAATTTGAACTGAATTTATTTACGGACAGACATTAGCGGGGGTTACACTGAGTATATAGTAAACAAGGACAGAAGGTTCACATTAACGAATGCGGCTGATCAAAGGCCTCGGGACAGTCCGTCGTTCCGATCGGGCACATGACGAGATCGGTCCGTTGTCTCTCAAGTCTACGACCACACTGGAAGCTTTCAGTATATACTAAACAAAGTAAACGAGTGAATACTAACGCATGCGGCTGAGCAAAGGCCTCAGGGCAGTCCGTCGCTACGATCGGGCACTTGACGAGATCAGTCCGTTGTCTCTCAAGTCTCAGACCACACTGGAACCTCTCAGTATTGTAATGAAGAAGAAGAGCACAAGGACAAGGCCAGCCAGGTCGTCTGTTCCGTGTTCCGGGCCAGCCGGATCGCCAGTGCATAGCACGAGCGTGAGTCGTTGGGGCAACCAGCTGTTCCGGCTCTGCGTGACCTACCTTCTCGATTACCAACAGACACTACCAACTGAACTGTTCAATACACTTCATTACAATGGGTGGAGGTGCTGTGTATTCAAGAACATCTACACCCTGGAACTCCAGTCTCGGACTCTGCCTCCCGTCATGCCTGACTCTCACCAGCCGACGTCGCCGCCACTCTCCGTTGTCTGCTCTGGCGCTGTCCCGCAACGCCATCTAGCGGTTTTCAGCGGTAGGGATGAGCAGGACGTCAATGACTGATTGTCTGCATACGAACGGGTGAGCTTGCACAATCGATGGGACGATACCGCCAAGTTAAATGCCGTCATCTTCTACCTTGCGGGAGTGGCTCACCTGTGGTTTAAAAATCACGAAGCCGACTTTCAGTCCTGGTCCGCGTTCAAGGCCAGTTTCGCTGAAGTTTTCGGTCGCCCCGCCGTCCACAAGTTGCGCGCCGAGCAGGGGTTACGAGAGCGAGCGCAACAACCTGGTGAAACATTCACCTGTTATATCGAAGAGGTTCTTGACCTATGCAGACGTGTCGATGCTTCTATGCCCGAAAATGAGAAATTGAAGCACATTTTGAAGGGCATCGCAGATGACATTTTGCAGATGTTGATCCCCAGGAGTCCGCGCACCGTAGCAGAGCTCATAAACTTGTGCCAAAGCTACGACGAGTTGAGGAGGCAGCGCGATTTGACCAGGCGCCCCTCAGTGGCTGACGAAGCCCTCTCTTCCATGACAGTCTCCCCTGATCGCTCCCCCCTGCTCACACAAATCCAAGCTTTCGTGCGGGAGGAAATTGCACGTCAGCTTTCTCTACTGCCCTTCGCTGAGCTACCTCAACAGCAGCCGCTGCCGTCACAGCCTCCTACACAGCTCGCCCCTACGCTCCGGCGGGTTATTGAAGAGCAAGTTGCTGAGGCTCTACCTATGCAGCATCAGCAGTACCCTGTCGCCGCGCCACCTACTTACGCATCCGTCGCCGCGCAGCCTCCTCGTCAACCACTCGGTGCGCTACATCCACGGCCGCTACCACCCGTTCATCATCCCGTTCATCGACCTGCTCCTGCGTTTGCTAATCCTTGGCGCACACAAGACAACAGGCCCATATGTTATGCCTGCGGTGTTCCCGGCTATATTGCACGACTCTGCCGCCGCCGCATGCTGCACTCTGATGGGTTGGTGCAGTCGCCTCCCTACGCCGCCGTGCAGCCTTTCCACGACACTTACTTTAGTCGGCAATCGAACAGGCCACCAGCCGAGCGCCCGGTCCTTACACGTCGTTCGCCTTTCCCGCGTCGCCGCTCGTTATCCCGCATGCGTCGGCGCCCTTCACCCGCAAGAGGAAAACTAAGCGTCGCAGTTCAGGAGGCAGGAACTGCGTCGCCATTGATCTGTACAAGTCCTCCATTGTCGCCTTCGAACATTGTCGACCTTACTGTTGACGGCGTCCCTACCGTTGCGCTAATTGATACTGGAACAGCCATGTCTGTCCTGAACAAACGCCTCTCTCGCGCCTTACGAAAAGTTACGACGCCACTTTCTGGGTTTTCTATTCGCACACAGCAAGCGCCCAGCTAATTCAGCCTTCAGCAGCATGTACAGCTAGAGTTTTTATTGAGGGCGTTCTCTATATTGTGGAGTTTGTGGTTCTGCAGTCCTGCTCTCACGACGTGATACTAGGGTGAGACTTTCTTTCGCGAAATAACGCCGTCATCAATTGTGCACGTGCTGAAGTCGAATTATCGCCTCTGTGTGACGTGCCCCTCGTCGGCGCCCCTTCTCTTCCCGCTAAGCTAGTTCTTCGAGAAGACATCGCCATACCGCCGTACTCGTCTGCCGTTGTTCCCGTCTTCTGTGGCGCTATCTGTGAAGGCACTGTCCTCTTCACTCCTTCGGAACTCTTCATGACCCGCGAAGACGTTCCCCTCCCTTTCGCCACGCTTGACATTTCAGCCGGTCTCAGCGCCATCGTTGTCTGCAATCCGCTTCCTACAGCCCTGACGGCTCTTTGCGGCAAAGCACTTGGCCAGGTTCAGCCTCTTGATGACATGTTTATAACCGACGTGCCAGATGCTTCGTATGCAGAGCTCACTGACTTCTGTGCACTTTCCACTTCTGCTTCGCCATCACCTGACTTATTCACACCTTTCATTGCCGATAGCCTTACTTCCGAACAGCGCTCCCAGCTTCTTCACCTGCTTGCCCAGTTCCGTTCTTCTTTTGATGTCGCTCAGCCTATTCTGGGTCGCACGTCAACCGTCAGCCACCAAATCGACACTGGCTCCAACGCGCCATTGCGGCAGCGCCCGTACCGCGTATCCGCCAAGGAGCGTCAGGTGATCAGTGAGCACGTGGATGACATGATTCAGCGCGGCGTCATTCCACCTTCCAATAGCCGGTGGGCATCACCGGTGGTTCTCGTCACAAAAAAAGATGGTTCTATTCGGTTCTGCGTCGCTTATCGCCGTCTTAATAAGATAACGCGAAAAGACGTCTACCCTCTACCACGCATTTACAACGCTCTGGACAGCGTGCAAGGCGCTGAATTTTTTTTCTTCGTTGGATTTACGCTAGGGCTACTGGCAGGTCTCGATGTCAGCAGTTGATCGCCCCCAAACTGCATTCATTACTCCAGATGGTTTATACGAATTTAATGTGATGTCATTTGGCCTATGCAATGCGCCTGCTACGTTTGAACGAATGATGGGCAATATCTTGCGCGGTCTAAAATGGAGCACGTGTTTATGCTACCTCGACGACATCGTTGTGTTCGCCCCTGATTTCAGCACGCATCTTCTTCGCCTTAGGCAAGTGTTGACGTCCTTGACCAACGCAGGCCTGCAACTGAACCTGAAAAAGTGCCAGTTCGCCGCGCGCAAGCTCACGATTCCAGGTCACGTCGTACCACAAGACGGCATTTGCCCCGACCCATCAAAACTTCGCGCTGTGGCAGAGTTTCATAAACCTAAGACACTCAAAGAACTCCGCGCCTTCATCGGCCTCTGTTCTTACTTCAGACGCTTTGTTCGCAATTTTGCCTCAATAATATCACCTCTGACACAACTCTGATAGGTCGTTGACACACACAAAAGTGGCGCCAACGACCTATCCTCCTGGTCTCCAGCATGCGACACCGCGTTCGTGACCTTACGCCGTCTCCTGACGTCTCCGCCTATACTGCGACACTGCGACCCCACCGTCCCAACTGAAGTTCATACCGATGCCATTGGTATTGGCCTTGGCGCTGTTCTTGCGCAGCGCAAGCCTGGCTACTCCGAGTACGTCGTTGCTTACGCCAGCCGTGCGCTGACCAAAGCTGGACGCAATTACAGCGTCACAGAAAAAGAATACTTGGCCATCGTTTGGGCACTCGGGAAGTTTCGCCCTTATTTATACGGCAGACCTTTCAATGTGGTTACTGACCATCACGCCCTTTGTTGGTTATCCTCTTTAAATGATCCATCTGGGCGCCTTGTCCGCTGGGCTCTGCGCATTCAAGAATACGACATGCACATCATCTACTGCTGAGGTCTCAAGCACACTGACGCTGAAGCTCTGTCCCGCTCTCCGCTGCCAGCCGACCGGGCCTCCCTCTCCACCATTCAGGCGGTATCCTCGGTCGACATCGACACCTTCGCATCAGAACAGCGCAAGAATCCTTGGGTGGCCTCTCTTTTGGATCGCCTTTCTGGCTCGCCTGCATCTCCCAATTCCGGCTCCCTGCGTCGCCAGGCTGCCCATTTTGCTGTACGGGATAAACTCTTGTAAAGACGCAACTACCAGCCCGATGGTCGCAAGTGGCTACTGGTTATCCCAAAGACTTTGCGTTCCGACATATGCGCGTCTTTCCATACTGACCCACAACGTGCACACGCAGGCGTTTTGAAGACGTATGAGCGCCTGCGACAACGTTACTTCTGGCGGGGAATGTTTACTTTTGTCCAAAAGTTTGTCCGCTCGTGCCCACAATTCCAACGCCGCAAATCTCCGCCTCATCCGGCCCACGGTTTATTACAGCCGCTTCCGTGCCCTGCTCGTGCCTTCGACCGTGTGGGAATTGACCTGTACGGGCCGTTACCGCTAACACCCGCTGGCAAACGATGGATTATTGTCGCAGTTGATCACCTTACACGCTATGCTGAAACCGCTGCTCTACATGCAGCGACCGCCAGTGACGTTGCATCCTTTCTGCTCCATCGTTTCATTCTTCGTCATGGCCCACCTCGGGAGCTGCTGAGTGTAGAGGCCGTGTGTTTTTGTCACAGGTGGTTGAAGCTCTGCTTGCTCAATGCCGCATAGTTCACCGGACCACCACGGCGTACCATCCTCAAACTAACGGGCTTACGGAGCGTTTCAATCGCACCCTTGGTAATATTCTCGCCATGTACGTTTCATCGGAGCATACAAACTGGGACATCATCCTCCCATTTGTCACGTACGCATATAATACGGCTACACAAAGTACTACAGGATTTTCTCCATACTTTCTTCTCTACGGTCGCGATCCTTCCCATACCATCGATACGGTTTTGCCTTATACACCAGACACGTCAGAGTGTGCTCCCGTTTGAGCCGTCGCCCGATACGCCGAGGGATGCCGTCAATTAGCCCGAAAGTTCACCTCCGACGACCAACAACGACAAAAAGCCAATCGTGATGGCGACGCTACGAATCCGAACTTCGCTCCCGGCACACTTGTCTTGTTGTCCGTGCCTCCTACGACGCCTGGACTTTCGACAAAACTTCTCTCGCAGTATGATGGACCATACCGCATCGTCGAACGCACCTCTCCGGTCAACTATGTCATAAAGCCGCTTACACCGACATCCGACAAGCGCCGCCGTGGACGGGATGTTGTTCACCGCCTGAAACAATTCTATGACCCGCTCGTCTCCACGTCGCAAGTCGCCAGGATGGCTCCGCTTTGCACCGGGGGTAATTGTAATGAAGAAGAAGAGCACAAGGACAAGGGTAGCCAGATCGTCTGTTCTGTGCCTGCAGTGGAACCAGTGGGCCAGCCGGATCGCCAGTGCTTAGCACGAGCGTGAGCCGTTCGGGCAACCAGCTGTTCCTGCTCTGCGTGACCTGCCTTCTCGTTTACGAACAGACGCTACCAACTGAACTGTTCAATACACTTCATTACAGTATATACTAAACAAGGTAAACGAGTTCATACTAACGAGTGCGGTTGAGCAAAGGCCTCGGAGCAGTCTGTCGGTCCAATCGGGCACTTGACGAGATCGGTCAGTCGTCTCTCAAGTCTCAGACCACACTGCCCGCTCAGCTGCGCACATTCTAACCCCCAGCCGCGAGACCATGTGTCCGGGCTGCGTAACTCGCACCGGCGGGGGCCACCGATCGGACCACCCGCGCCGCCTCGGCCCGACCCAAACACTCCCCAAAGACTCCCTTCTCCAGGTGCCGCTACACGGCTCGCGGCGCGATTTATGGCGCTCGCCAAAACCAGTGCGCGAGAAATCCTGCCGCTCCCTTTTTCGCCGATCAGCGTCCGGCCATCGCCTTCCCAAAGCAGGCGTTCTCTGGAAGCGGCCCGGGTGCGAGCCAACAACAGAACACTGCAATGCAACAGATACACAAACACAGAGTGGATACCACAGAAGTCAACCAAGAACACACTTCAACCAAACAAAAAGGATGTACACATGAGCTTAACCAAGGCGAACATTCACAACGACCTTACACCCCCTGTGTGCGCGACCACCACGTTATTTTAACTAGAGCCGTTTCTTCGCAGTATCGGTGTTTTCTTCGTACCTCTGGCGTTGTAAAATACGACGAAATTTATTTTTACCGCAATAGTTTCCTTCTTTTTTGTTTGTCTGCTCGATTATTCGGAGCAAGTGCGCGTCGGCCTAGGGGGGGCGCAATACCTGCGATAAACGAGCATTAGGCGCAGTTTGTAGCAGCATTTCCTTCACAGCGCATTTCGGCGCAATTGGGGCTGCGCTGGCATCACTGGGGACTATGCACTCTAACATATTCCACGCTTATTCTCACGCTAAACTTCAAGTTGAAGCGTGATGCGCATGTAAATGAGGTGCGGATGACCTTCCAAGCACCTCGTGACCGAAACTAAGCGTGACATTCCTTTATGTAAGCGTGAGGGCAAGACTGCCTGCCATGGTTCTTTCTTGTGCGAGCCTGAGCGAGCCGCGTACGCGTGAAAAACGCACAACTCACGTTTAATGTCCCGCGGAGCGCTCTCGCGGGAACTTTCCATCGCGCTTATAAATATCCGAATAGGGGATCAATGGTATATCACGTGATCTGAGCGGTGCGTGGGCGAGGGAGAACAACGCCCTGCTTCTCACTACCCTGCGGGGAATGCGAAACATTTCTTGCGGAGGCTGTGGGAGACCGTGGTGTTTTGAAGACTGCGCTCGGCCATTTTTGGTGTGGATTTTCTGGCGGACGGCCACGTCGACGTTCGTTCGTTGCAGCACAGAGCTTCCGGTCTAATTGTCAAAGTTGGTGTGTATCGCCATGTTCACTTCTACAGACATTCATGGCGTACGAGGCGGGTGGTGTACGCATGCATCATGCAATGTGCCGAGTTTACGAGAGAGACTCCACCATGGTCTGACGACTGCAGAGCAGCATTATCATATGGATAATGAATATGTTGTGGTCCCTCGCCTTCTATTCATGGACAATTGAAATACAGAGGTACGAACATTAGTTATGGTCCGGTTTTTTTAAATTGCGGCTAACTGCCAATTTGTCATGATTTCGTGCATGTGCTAGTATGATGTGCGGTGTCAAATTTGCTGTAACGGTACATTTATTGGAAAACGATAACCTTTTACGCGAGCAGCAGCGCTGATAGAAATAAAGAGCAGTCATCTTCGTGCTTTCTTAACAAGTTTTAACACCGGGCTGTTGAATTCCTCTGAATTGTTCAGTTTATTGTGCTAAAGTACAAAGTTGACCGTTCTCTCTGTGCCCGCTGCTATTTCCGCTCGGGTAAGTGTGTTGTGCTGGGCGTGGCCACTCTGCATTTTGCACCGTGCTTCTTCTCATGATTTAGAACTCTGTTAGTGGCGCATCAATGTGGTATGCCGTGTATGCCGTGTACTTGCCAGGCATGGCGCCCATAATATACCACTGCCTATAAAGTGAAAATTCATAATTTTATTAGGTATTTGTCGACTGACTGTAAGTAACCTGCATCTCCGAAGCGCTGCATGCGAGGTTGCAACCACACGTGTTACTTAATTTGCAACCTCAATTGCGCTCGGAATTAGGATACCTATGTAGTGTAGCTCCGCATATTTTACATCTTGTTCCTTGAAAGAGAGAAAGTGTGATTGTTCAATGAACATGAATATACTGTGCCCGTTGCAGCTCTTGATTTCCAGCTGCGAACCCGTATATGTCCGCAGAGAGAGTTCACGTGGGATAAATTCACGTACAATGACATTATTGTCAAAATTTTCATCGCCATTGGGTTGGGAATGAACGGTAACTACATTTTTCTGGGTCATTTTTGCTTAGGTATTAAAAGGTTTTATTGAAAGCGTTGCCAGTTGTGTTCGAATTTTTAAACGTTATTTTTATGAAGAGCATGATGGAATAAAATGAGTTGCAGCTATGTGTCTTGCATAAATGCGTCTTGCACATTGTTTTATTTTTCACGTCACATTTCAAAGCGAATAAAGGTTTGGAAGTAGGACTGATGAAAATGAGCAAAAATTGAAAAGCTTCTGATCTCATCAAAAATAGTGAAATTTTCTAAGACGTCACTTTAGACGCGTGCTTGCGACCCAGGCTTGCAATGAGTGCTCTAATTACTGCAGTAATTTGATTATCTTTCCCATATCGCTTACTTCTAAGAACTTCCAAACCGCAACATTTTAAGAGCAGTCAGTAGGAGAAATGTCAGAAGTGCGATCAGTCTTAAAGCAGTGAAAAAGCAAGCCGTCTTCGTTACCACATTTAGTCTAAAAGAAACATGCTTTCACCTCTAAAGTGTTATACGTTGGGTATTAAGGCATTGTTTTTTTTTAGATAGCGAAGTGACCTTATAAGACCATGCATTGTCTAGGGGAAACAAGGCTCCTTATCTGCGGCTGTGAGCAGGAATGCACTGAGATCATGATGACAATTCCCTAGAAAAGGTACTAGTGATGTGCGTATACCTTTATTGTAGGTGATATGTAACATATTCGGCGGCATATAGCCAATTTTTTTGCAACCAACTTAAAGCCAAGAACAAGCAAAGAAATATCCTGGGCGCAAACAAGGTTAGGACGATTTGTTCATTGCGTTGCGCATTTAAATTAAACTCATATAAGCACTTACGCTTTCTCAGTGATGTCAAAACGATTTAGCTCCGTAAGTTTTGGTCTTAAGCCTGTACGTTTCACTGTGTCATATTTTCTGGGAATGAATATCATGAATAAAATATTTACCTCAGGAAGAAATGTGTGTGTCATGCTTTTTTAGCTGCCTAGAATATTCGGCTTTCTTAGAGAAAGAGGTCAGTGAAAAAAAAAATTCAGTGATAAAGTATTTTGGGCCAACAATCGGAGAAAGAGTGCAATGGCATGATGATTTTAATGCAGGAAATCCTGTCCTGACGTTTCTATCCCACACAAGGCTTGCTGTATTCGAACGGGCGGCGCCTCAGAGCACGGTTGAGAGGGCATTCGTCCTTTTGTGCAAGAAAATGTCGAGGGGCTTCTTCACGTTTTACATTCCTTGGCATTGTTTAAATGTGCCAAGGCTTTGCAAAGCCCCTTCTTAGTGGATTAGCTTCAGTGTCACCGGCGGGAGCATCTTGCGGAATCTCTCTGCAGTGTAAGTACTTAGCTTCTACTTCGCCGGCGTGCTGCCACTGTCATAGCGTCTTGGTTCGTTACAGTCTGCGCCGTCGAAGCAGAAATTAAAGGGGACTGCGAAGAACTTGGTGAGCAGAGGTCGCTTCAGAGAAGCGACCCAAGCGCCTAAGCCTACAAGGGCCGGTGCTTCTTCGTTGCTTCCAGCGCATGCATAGTAGGGGCTAGGGGGGATAGCTCCTCACTCCATCCCCTTGCCCCCTCGAGAACTCTCTCCAAGTGTGGATATTCGTCACGCCATAATAAGCGTGGGAACAGGTGTCCTTATCACGTCTGCTAAGCTTGAGGAGGGGTTGCTGATCACTCCTAGCAGGCGTGATCGGTAAGCGTGGAGAAATATCAGGCTTAGATTAAGCGTGTAAAAAAACTTAAAACGCACGCTTCGATAAGCGTGGATTTTTTTAGAGTGTAGTGCAAGGTCAGTGGAGTAGCCGGTTCTGACCATGAGTCCATTAGACGACGATATATTGTATTTAGATAAATACCAATTTAATAGCTTTTTCATACGTTTCTTCCTTTCTATCACCTTACTGAAAAGGGGCAATGTAGAAATCGGTCGGTAATTAGACGTGCAGGTTCGATCGTCCCTATGTATCGGGATTACTGTTGCCTTTCTTTATTTGCTCTGGAAATGTTGCTGCCCTCAATATGACATTTATGATATGTGAAAGAGGGACATATATAAGATGCGACATACCTTTTACATTAGCGCAATGAATTTCATGAACACCTGCATTGGTTGCCTTTAGATGATGGATTACAAGAACTTCATTCGGGTCTGCAGTAAAGAAAGGCAACACGATTGTGCGCAACGCTGGCATCATTCTTGAAGTGTGACCACATGACTCGACGTGTTGCTGCATACGAACCCGGTCAATGCGTTGGGATATCTGAAGGATTAGTAAGTCAGAAACGAAAATAATTGGCTTATTTAGTGGTTGTTTTGTTAGTGCTTAAATTCAGGACAAAATGGCCGACGAGCCTGGCCCTGTAAGCTTACAAAAGGAGGTGGTATACTGCATTCCGCACTATTGTGGCAAATGTTTCGTCCGCCATACTGGTCGATGTGTTAATGCCGGTTTGAGGGAGCATCGAGCATATGTGCAGGATTTTGTAGCGGGGGCTCACTTGGCTGACCTTTGCAAAAGGTTCCCGTGAACTCCAGCGTATATAGGCACTTGTATACTCTGAAGTTTCAAGGCTCAAAAAGACAGGGAAATGTTTGAGGCATTTTGTATAAAAAAAGGAGAAGGTCGCATTAGCACCGCGTCACTTAATACGACAAGAAAAGAAGAGAAATATCTGTGCAATAAGTATCGAAGTCCACAGGTATGAAGAGCGTAGAAGTTGCTATAGCATGGTTAGCATGCTATAGCATGTGTCTTCAATATTGCGCAGATCGGGAGTTTCACTAGTGATGTGATCGAGACATGATGATTTGCTTTGGTGCTGACAAAGTGCGATGTTTTGTTTCTAATGTTTCTGCGCAGCAACTGCTGCTCGTGTAATTTTTCCGCAGTAAAGCTCAGTTGAAGTTAGGCGACTGTCCTGGAGTGATTTCCTTGAGTGTCTTGTCTTCAAAACGCGCCGTTATAACCATGTTCCATCATGCCCTACCTGTATATACAGTGAGAGGAAAGCACATGTCGCCTTCAAAAAGACAAGTCCACTAGTCGAAACGTTGGTTCCCACTTTGAACTTGTTCTCATTTTGCTCATTATTCCTTTAAACGAGCATTACTGAATTTAGAGTCGCAGTAGTTTCTTTCAGCTTGCTTACACGATTTGTTAAGCGTGTTGCAGTAAATGCTATAGAGTGTTTTCAATCTACGATTCAACGGACGCTTTTTGCCCTTTTTGTAGAAGTTATCCTTTCTGCGCATGCATTTCAATAAATTGTTAATCAGCCAAGGGCAGTGAGTAGCTTAAAAATATTGTGAGGCTGCAGTACTGTACAAGATTGGTTTATACGCCGCCACCGTGCGGAAGAAAATTCGTCCAACGCAGCGTTGCTATTTCAGTTATTTTTTATGGAAGACAACTCTAAAGGGGCAACACGGTCAATTAACTCTTCTTGTTTGTTATGTACTGTTATCTCACACGAGTGAATAACCTTTGCGAAAACGCACTGAAAGCTGAAGACTATTCGAAATGATCGCTAACGTTGAGTTTAAGAAACCGGCAGTTGTCAGGTGAAATGAAACAATAAAATATCCGGACCATCAGGGTGCTAGAAAAGCAGGGAACGCATTCAGTAGGGAGTGTTACTAATGGCTCTAATACATATCCTAAGAAACATTTACTATATTCAGTGGAATTTGGATCATGGTCACCACGGATATATATTTCGATATCGACCACAATTACGATATTCTTGTTTTCAAGTGATAGGATATTAAGAAGTGCGTTGAGATCAGCGCAATACTCTTAATGCAAAGCCACGTCTCTAATGAAAAAAAAAAGTTACGAACGAACCACTGCGAATCCTGCCCTGCTTATCCTTATTCGCTATCATTAGCATTTCTGCTGGCGGATGAACTCTTCTGCAACTGTTGCCTTTTCTCCCCCGTCTTGTCGCGTCCCCCATCATTGAATTTTCGGCTGCACTTTCCATTGGCCTTCTGATCTTTGCGGCACAAGCTGTCGTAACATCGGGGCCCTTCCTTATATATTTAATATTGCATTTCATTTTACGATCCCCTTTTAAGGGAAGACCTTAATTGGCTCGTTGCAATGGCTCATACGCGAAAAAATATGCGCCTGGCTCTGTGACAATAAAGAAACGTGACGAGTGGTACAAAAGTATCATCAAGAGCAGGGGTTCATACCCGAAAAAATTGCATAATCTGGAATGGCTCATACCCCTGTAAGCAAGCAAAGATACAATGGCTGAACAATGAATGACGAAACGAAAGAGAGAACGAACCAAAGAACTAAAAAGAGACAAAAAGGAAAGAAAGAATAAATGAAAGAGAGAGAAAATTCGGAAAAAAGAGAGAATAAAAAAAGAGTGAAAGACCCTTTAGATAGTCCATCAGGTGCTCGCTTGTGTCGTTGAGCAGATTGACCTACAGTGCAATACGTTTACTTCATACTGCACCTGATTATGTCGTGCAACCCGTCCGATTGAACAACTTAATGCATTACCAGCTGTGCAGCAGGCTTTTTTGCCTTCACGTGTTACAGGAGTGTGACATGCTGCCAATTATTTTTACCATGCGTCAAGCTTAGTGGCCGATCGTTACAACATACGGCCCTTGCCCTCGAATTGACACGTCTCGCTAGGCCGCCACTTCTGGCTTTCTTGCGCTACACCACTTGGCGGATGTCGGCAACGATACTGGATCTCCTCTGTAGATGCTTCCTGGTGCTCACGATTTATATCCTACTATAGCGTGTTCTTAAAGGTCCGCTGAAAAGAAACACCTAAATGAGTTCTGACTTACCCAACAATACATAAACACTTCATTTTCGTGAATTTCCTGTAATAAGTAAATTATTAGCAGAGTAAAATGAAGGCGACAGTTCAAATATTAGATTTACACGCGAAAACCCCAGTGGCAGCAGACCAGGGTGTCGCCAAGAATTTCGAAGCGTTATTTTCTCCTTTTTTTGCACTATCGGCATTTTGGCCCTCAAAATGTTTGGTAAACTTACCGAGCTGAGTTTTTGGCTAATTCTGAGTAAATTAGACAGCATGTCTGCCAGTAAAAAATTGCCCGAGGAGACGCCGTCAAAATGCATAACGGCACGGTGCACAGGTTCAAGGTATTTCGGTTTTCTGAATTTTTTTGGGTGTGTGTTTCCTCTAGAATTGCAATGTACTAATAGAGCTTCAAGTAATTTTCTCGTTGGTGTTAATTTAATGTTACACATTCGCCAGTTTTATTGAACGTGCTAATGTCAGATGTGAAAGTGTGGCTCGCACCGATAATGTGGGCTTCTTGGTGGACGCCCTGATCGCTGCAAATTATAGTAAGAGACTCGATATAGCTTTGGCATTTTAACTAGCTTGTTTAATTCTTGCGTTTACTGCGGACATTTATGCTTGAAGACAGTCGTACTCTAAGACTGCTTCTTTTTTTCCCCTGTACTCTACAAGGCTCGCTTTCTTTAAACATATTCGTCCCCTAACCTGCCGCTCTGTGTGGCTAATTTCACATTATGATGCGGGAAATTTGGCTGTAATATTGCGGGCTTCTCACGGCTCGTCGCGAATTGCGCGCCGCTCTGAAAGCACTGCCAAGCCACTAACAGAAACATTAACAAAGGGGGTTAACCGAGGGGCCCGATTTTTATTAGTCATACCATAAGAAGCCAACAAACTCTGACACCAAGGACAACATAGGGGAAATTACTTGTGCTTAATAAATGGAATGAAGAAACGATAAATTAATGGAAATTAAAGCGGATGAAAAAACTTGCCGCAGGTGGGAACCGAACCCACAACCTTCGCATTTCGCGTGCGATGCTCTACCAATTGAGCTACCGCGGCGCCGTTTCCCCATCCACTTTCTTGAGTATTTATTTGTCCTAGCAGAACCCTGGGAGTGTTAGCCAGCGCCACCACTCACAGACCTTGGCGGCGGACGTGAAACGTCCTTTTCGCCGCAGGCGTCACGAGAACGTGTTTTTTGGTAGAGGCAACTGGTCAATAAACCCAAACATGCTACCTGAAATCGTTTCTTTATTTCATTTATTAAGCGAAAGTAATTTCCCCTATGTTGTCCTTGGTGTCAGAGTTTGTTGGCTTCTTATGATATAACAGACACATTGCCACTCACGCGTGGCAAGAAGAAAAAAAAACTATATTGCCGACAAGCTAAATCATTGCGGGCCGTGCCGGCGTTATGAAATTACTGCATCAGAATGCAAAATTAACGGCGATACATCACAAATTTCTTGATAACCTTTTCTGAACACTATCCTTGACAAAAAACAAAAAAAAAAGAATTTGCCTTATACATGTAGATTTAGGCTGCCTTGAAGTTTAGAATGTAAATATGAATTTTAAGGATAAAAGAAAACAATTAAAACTTGAAAAATCAGTTTCAATACATTAGGCACTTACTAGCCGCATTTTCCAATGCCTGATATATACCTTCCAGGGAGCAAACAACATCTGTACGAACAATGTTTACGCCACGTGGGAAGAAAATTAGAGGCCCTAATAGCAGCACTGCTGCACTTCTTACGTGCGATACTGCTCCTAGAACATGCGTTCCTTACTATTATTCTGTTGCTTGGCGACAGCGAAACAACAGTGAAAGTTTAACGTGGACGGCAGTCTCAGTGACGCCGTGTGCAGAATAAACATAATTTGCTGCCGGTGTCTCCTTGTGTTTGCTAACTCGCTCTTCTTTCAGCTGCTTTCTGTGTGAAATGCAGCCCACGAGCACAAGCCAGCACCTCACGAACTGCATCAAGGAAGGAATAGCCAATGCGCGGTTGCCTAGGCAATAAAACTTTCAACCTTCTGGTGCCTGTCGTAGAGGGTCAGCCGTTCCCCACTCGAGCAGTTCCTCTCGCGGTGAGTTTGTGAGCGTCCACCGCCAGAAATGCCAAGATTACATCTGTTCCAGGCATGGAGACGACGAGCTCCCTAAGGTGTTTTTTTTTTCTTATCATCATCTCACAGATATTCTAGATGTCATCACTTGAGGATAGAATTAAAGCGACGTTTGGCAGTTCCGTGCTAAGGGTTTTTACTCATTAGACGCGTACTTTGCCGCTGAGATAGCACACACCTCGGAGGTTAAATCGAGCTGTTTGGTGTTTAACAGCGCCTCTAATCGCAGTGCACGCATTTTATTAAACGTCCAGAAGTAGAAGCCATCAAAATAGTTGTGTTCTGCATTGCTCTTAGATCACATAACTATTCAGAAAACCGTTTCCTGCGGCGTTAGTTAGGCACAGTACAGGTGTGCGTCTCAAGCGATTCGTTTTTCCTACGGTGCAGCGCGTGGGCCATCGTGGCTATCGTCGCCAGTCAGGAGGGTGCGGCTAGCCGTTACTTCTGAAGTTTTCACTACACACGCGTATCGACATTGGTATTCTTTGCAACTGATAATTCTGCGGGCAGGGCAAATATGCAGCTTTCCGCTAAATAAAAGGGAAGCAGGGCGTTACCTTTCCTTGGGCAACTGCTTCCTGTTACCGCGTTGTTTTGTGCTCGCGTAATGTAATCGTGCGCACCCGTCGCGGCACCCATACGCTCACTGAAAGCCGAACTGTTGGACTGGAGAGCACTGCAAAACAGGTACTGCGAGATTGATAATGCGACTGCGTCGACAGCAGCGCATAGAGTATCTTTTCCCACTTGTAGTTCGCGATACGCGGCCCAGATTTGGTGTTGGCATACTGAAGTGCAGACTAGACAAGGTCGGCCAGGCGGCACTGCTGCCCGGTTGATAAAAGCACCCTCTTATTAAGATACTAAATAAGCGGAACCTCTCTTAAAGGGAACTCTCCTAGATATACGTAGCATTAGGTGGCGGTCGGCGTGGTGCGGAATGTGTTATGCGTAGTAACCATTTGTGTGGGGGCTATGCTGTTGTAGTATGCGTTATTTATGTATATATGTGTGGGGATTACGAGCATACAGATGGACATAATTACATTGCCCAATATATATATATATATATATATATATATATATATATATATATATATATATATATATATATATATATATATATATATATATATTCCGCCTCAAGCTGATCACCACATAATGCTGAGTTTATATTCGCCTATTTCTGGTAAGGGAGCTTCTGCTTAATTTGTTTGCCTTTGCCTGGCGTGATATTGGGGGCTGGCTGGCTGGCTGGCTGGATGGATGGATGGATGGATGGATGGATGGATGGATGGATGGATGGATGGATGGATGGATGGATGTTATGAGCGTCCCCTTTGGAAGAGAGAGGTGGGTTGTGCCACAAAGCTCTTGTTTTTGTACTGTCTAATGTCCTACCTAAGTTAAAGAAGAAAAAAAAAAACACTATGAACTCCCACAACCAAATTTTCTGACCCCCTATTGCGAACTTAGCTTTTGTACGTCGCCGTATTTTGTCGTTTCCCTACTTTTCGTCCACCAATCGTCCAATCACATTTTACTAATGCCTATTGCTCACATGTTTACTTTTCCACTGCTCTCGCTGAACCCAAGGGCTTCAAGGAGGTGCCTAAATTGACCGTTGGGTAGACGTCTTCACATTCTAATAAAAGATACTCCATAGTTTCCCTAGCTTTACCGCAGCCAGCACATGCTTCTTCTTCCTTCTTAGATCTTGCATTATAGGTGCGTGTTCTAAGGCATCCTCGTCACACTTCGAAAAGTAATGAGCTTCCCTTTGACTTATCATAAATCGTTTCTTTCCTGATTTCGTTTTTTCCTCTTAAGTATAGTTATTCACGGCAGGTTTTTTTTTTCATTGCCGCCACCCACGAGAATATTTCAGCCTCTCTGACTTTCCACTTGACGTTCTTTGTTGCTGTGTTGCCCACTTTACAGGCCGCATATTTGCTGGTAAGCTTCCTAGTTCTTTTCCTCCAATGTGAATCAATATGGATAGAATTGAACATGCTCTCAGGAACGGAGGAAGCCTAAAAGCAGTGAAGAGGAAACTAGGAATTGGCAAGAATCAGATGTATGCGTTAAGAGACAAAGCCGGCAATATCATTTCTAATATGGATGAGATAGTTCAAGTGGCTGAGGGGTTCTATAGAGATTTATACAGTACCAGTGGCACCCACGACGATAATGGAAGAGAGAATAGTCTAGGGGAATTCGAAATCCCTCAGGTAACGCCGGAAGAAGTAAAGAAAGCCTTGGGAGCTATGCAAAGGGGGAAGGCAGCTGGGCAGGATCAGGTAACAGAAGATTTGTTGAAGGATGGAGGGCAGATTGTTCTAGAGGAACTAGCCACCCTGTATACGCAATGCCTCATGACTTCGAGCGTACCGGAATCTTGGAAAAACGCTAACATAATCCTAATCCATAAGAAAGAGGAAGCCAAAGACTAGAAAAATTATAGACCGATCAGCTTACTGTCCGTTGCTCACAAAGTATTTACTAAGGTAATTGCAAATAGAATCAGGAACACCTTAGACTTCCGTCAACCAAAGGACCAGATAGGATTCCGTAAAGGCTGCTCAAAAATAGACCACATTTACATTATCACTTGAAGGTTGTCGACAACGGGAGCTAAAAAGATTTGACGCTTTAAAAAAAAAGGGCATGTCATTCTCCGAATCCCTCCACAGGGCATGAATGGAGTAAAGGATACATTATTTTACACTATTTTGTGAAGTTTACCCTATTTTTAAGCACAATATCAAGTAATCCCATATAAGCAATATAAAGGTTCCCATAGAAAGGTATATGTTAGCATAAATCATATTAGACATAGTATATGACAGTGAAGTTTTGTGCGATGTTGGATCCATTGTGAATCGGAATCCGAATTTTATTATCGATGAATTATTGAATTTTAGCATGGCAAATCAGTTCTGCCGAATTCCTCAAGTTGGAGAAAGTATCTTGAAAGGGAAAAATTGTCATCCGCCCGAACGTGGCACGAAACTACAAAGGAAACCCGTATGGGTTTCCTTTGTAGTTTCGTGCCACATTCGGGTGGATGACAATTTTTCCCTTTCAAGACACTTCCATCTTGAAGGCGTAGCGCAAGACGACAGAAAGTAGGAAACACACTGGACGGCGCTGAACTCGCAAGTAACTTTATTAGAAGGCACACACAAACTTAAGTACTACGACCAATACCCACGTGCTCTCCCATCGACGGCCTTATTATCAGTGCACAGGCAAAAAAGCAAAACCATGTAATCTAATGATACACTATGAAGCGGTTTAAAAAAGCGTTCCGCACATAGCAATCAGACTACCTGGGATATTGCTGGAGGCCTACCATATCAGGAAAAAAGAATCACGTTGTGTAAGCATGGCTTCATTGCATTTGCATGACGGTCAGTTTGCATTTTTAAACTACTTCATAGTGTAGAATTAGATTAGAGGCTTTTGCTGTTTCGCCTGCGCATGCACTGATAACGACGCCATTGATGGGAGAGCACGTGGATATAGCTCGTAGTACGTAAATTTGTGTATGGCTTCAAGTAAAATTAGTTCTGTGCTCAGCGCTGTCCTGTGTGCTTCCTGCCTTTTGTCTTCGTCGTCTTGCGCTGCGCCGTCAAGATATTCAGCCCGCACAAACTTGCCCAAATGTCGATTCCTATACTTCATCCAGCTTGCGGGATTCAGGAGAATTGAGTTGCCATAACCAGTGTTCCTGTGCTTGGAGTTGTCAATTAACTGGCCCTCGGGATGCGACCTGCTAGCCTCCTGGTTAGCTCTTATAGAAGAGCAACTGCCCCGAATAGGCTTTGGTCCCGGGTTCGTATCTCCGACCAGGACGAATGCTTCCTCAACTGCGAAACGTTATTTCTAAAAAAAAAGAAACCGTATGGGTTTCCTTTATAGCCTCGTGCTACATACGCGTGGATGACAATTTTTCCCGTTCATCAAAGTCAACATATGACATACAGAAAAAGATATCGTATAATCATACAGCCGAAAAATGAGCCTCTTGCTTACCGTAATTGGTTTGGACTTGTGGCAAGATGAAGTTATTGGTGGAAGCAAACTTAGTAATATTTTTATTCCCTAGAGATGACGCAGAAATGGAAGTAAAGACGGTATGGTGAGTTACAACTTTAAAAACAAAACAGAAGAAGGTTAAATTTAATCAGTACATTAACGGAACGCATGCCATTAGAGTGCCGCAATGGAATTTCTCTGAAATCGCAAAGACATAGAGCTAGTGTTCTAATGGCCTAATTTCGTAGCGTATGAAGTGCAGTGAGTGTTGTAATTCTTCCCCCCCGCAACTTATGCGGCAACTGATATGACAGTGAACGAAGTCTTAATGTAAATACATATCACATCTCCCCAGACCAAAGTTTGATGGCTTTTTTGCAGGGATAAACACATTCACCACAACGACACGTACGTTATAACATCGCTATTGTTTATTTAGCGTTCACACTAAAACGAGGCACAAAGCTAATTACAGCCACCGACGACGCAGCGTGCGGGTCGATAAGCATTACGAACAGAAAGCGTCTTCCCAGGTGACTAGGTTCGTTCGCTGTGACCTTCCAGCGTCTGAACAAGTGGGTTTCGCGTGATCAGCAGTCGGCATCCGCCGCGATTTTTCAAGGGCTGAACAGCGTCGTTGTTATTAACGCGCTGATTGCCAATGCGGCGGCCAGCGCGCAAGCACCTGCAAGAGAGAAAAGCGCCATGCCGTAAACAGAAAGATTAGCCGTCTCTTATTGGTGACGCACTTCCGGGGCGCTTGAGGCATCGAGCTCAAGCTAGTAAGCTGGGTGTCCAATTACAACACGCTCTGCGAAAGAAAAGCCCAAATGACAACACTTGGCGTCGGTCGTCCCAAGTCACTGGGGACGCGCCTCGATTGTCAAAGAAAGTGTGAAGCGATGCAAACACGTGGGTGATAACCGAAGGCCCGCTTGAAATGGAGGCCCTACGCGTCTGCTATTCGACTGAAGTGTGAAGGTGCGACAGGCTTTTCAGTTTATTTCTGAGGGGCTGGTGGCTGCATCGGGAGGCCACAAGTGACACAGAAGAACGTTTCAGAGGACTCTAACGAAATTGAGCCATGGCACATTATGAACTCTGGTATTTAACGTACAACTGGGAAACCGCAGACTTTCGTAAGGACCAAGTACTCCAATCGACTTACGACTCTTTAACGTTCAGTTTGGCTTTTCAAACAATGAAACACAAAAACGAGAAGAAAAAAAGTGTGTAGGAAAAAGAAGCGCTGAAATATTTTGTCGAGTCAGCATAAAAAACATTTAGTTGAAGGGTTCGTTGCCGGTGCACTCCGCAAAGAGCATCTCCGGCCATTACAAAGATGTCGCGGTATAATCTTAGATCGCAAGAAAGCCCAAGTATTTCAACATTGAGGCAGCCTAAATAGCGTGGTGCAGGTGGCGAACAGGCCAGCGGAAGCTTAGCGGATGACGAACTAGAAGAGAACGAAGCATAGTGAATCCGGTAATTTGAACGGAAAACTACTTTCACGAAGATAAAGAACACTCTTCCTAATGATGAACGTCCGCCCAACTAGCCCCGTTCACTGCTTTACTCTTCCTAACTTACAAAAAGAAGGTATATCTGGCCAAAGCAGGCTTGTACCTGCAGCTAGGCAACCAAATCGGTGCTTGGAAACGAATCATTGCGAATAAATTTCGCTGCTCTTTTTGCGTGTACAGGCCCATTGATGCGCTCAAACACAGTCCTTGAGCCACGCGTGTTTAAAGTAATGTGTCCGTCTTCAGTAATCGTTTCTGGATTTTCTCTTTTACAAGAGTTCCTATCTTTATGCTAATAGCTGCCGCGGTGACTGCTCCGGGGAGCAAAGTAACGAACCGCATCACCAGAGTCAGCGGTCATACAATGATACGATTTCAGCTTTCTAACAATTCAGCGTGCCGCGTGCAGATGTCATTACCTTTTGATAAGCAACAAAAGCTCTATCTCCGAGAATACTATCAATGAGCGCGAAACCTGCCATTATATCTTTATACACGGTAAGCGCATGAGTGCCACGGGCATTCCAATACTACTGCGACGCTTTTCTTTAAAAGCAACCAAGAATAAAAAACAACATAATGTATTTGCAACTCTAGATGGTTTTGTCAAAGTCAAACTCAACACAGCGCCGTTACCTTCACATAAAGAAGCCCTAATTACAATATTTCTTTCGAAACAATTATTTCATGTTCTTTGAGCTGCACAAGCATCGCCGACACAAGCTTTGTGGAGTTGTTGACTGAACATAAACCTTTGTATTAACGTGACATGACCCATATTGCGTTAAGGTAGTTTTCTAGATTATAAGGCGGAAATATCAACACACTCATATCAATGAAGAACAAAGGCAAGAACGTCAAGCACGTATAGCGGCATCAAACTCTTGAAATGCTTAGAGAGGCGGGTGCAGGCACACTGGTAAAAGGCATTTTTACGTCAGCGCGATAAACAATGCGTTCAAGCAAAATAATACCGCGCAAGAGTTAACATTGTAAATGTAACTTATTGTCTTGGATGACCGACGATTGTTCACTCTATACCTCTTGACAAGTACATCGCAAATGAGCATCCAATGTAGCCAGAGCGCACGAACAAAACTGAAAACAGACCGCTAAAAATGATCGAGAGCGACAATAGCGCTGTGAAAATGTTACAATATTGCAGCATCCAATATTCAAAGCCCTGAGGCGATGGAAATGTGCCTTTCAAGTATTGAATGCGTAAGTATTTTATGCCTAGCCAACAAGGACACCCGTCCGCCCGTCAGGTAAGACGAATTGCTATTAATAAATTAACCTACATAACAAAGTTAATACGAAACGAAAAACATTGGCGGCGGTGAGTTTAGAAACTACGATCAGCCGTGTGTCTTACCCACTGGGCCAAACACCCACGCATGCAGAAGGTGAAGTTATATGAAGTATGTGAATGTGATATACCGGTGGTACAAAACAAATGTCATAGGAGAACACTTTCTAAGAAGGCTTTTTTGAAAGATTTGGCAATGGAGGAATAATACCCATCTCTCGGACCACATGTACAGCCACCTTTGGGCAGTGTATTCATCCGGAAAATTCTGATTTTTGCGAAATTTTTATGCCAAACCCGCCACATCCTCGATTCGTTTCAGTGGTTGCGGGATCCGCCTTCCGTTGGGACATTTCTTCACCAACCGAGCTGTCACCGATATCTGAAGGTTGATGCGCTTCAGGTCGCGCAAACCACACAAAGAATCAAGGAGTTGATAAGGTATGTTGAATGGCTAAATGGGTTTCATCTCGGTTGATAACGTTTCGACGCAGATGAATACGGTACTAAAAAGCGATAAGTGCTTATAATGATCGGAGCAATTCTGATAAGGTTAATAATTCTAACAATAAACTTCAGTTTCTAGTTTGCGCTCCTATAGTGTTTCTTTCTGGTACCTTGTTTTTTGCGTAATTTTTGATCGGTAAGGTTATAAACACCAATAAGGGTCAGCTCAAGTCCAATAAGGTTGATAATTAAGGACTGATAAGAGATGATAAGAACCGCATCACGTCCAAAAGGTTGATAAGGGCAAAGCCTTGATAAAGCTCGGATTGAGTTCGATAAGGTTGATAACTGTTAAGGGATGACAAGGGTCAGATCTTGTCCTATAAGGTTGATAACCACCGATAAGGGTTGACGAGGGTTGATATTGTTCGGACCAAGTTTCATAACATTGATGATCACTAATCACACCGGGCTACGTGTAGATGAGCGAATGGTAGAATGCTTATGTATACTTAGGCAATTCCCAGAGGAGTTTCTGTGTGAATTTTTAAAACTAGCTTTCAATGCTCGTCATCTTAGGGCTAACTAGGGACAACATTCGAGGACACAGGAAGCTGCCATTTCTTAAACGTTGCTCACTGCGAGAAGCGCGGATGAAGGCGCCGATTTGCTATTTTTTTCTTGACCAACCAGGCAAGAAACAGCGCCAAGTGCTATAATGAAGAAGTAAAACCATAAAATGAGCCCTTCCTACAAGATTTGAAGAACAGAGAAGCGGTAAGAGCAGAACTTTCTCTACAAATTTAAGAGAAAGGAACAGTTTCCTGCACTTACGATTTTCGGAAGCAGCGTTTGTGCAGTCGCAGACTTTGCACCCGCCTTCCTCCACCACGAAGTTCCCGCAACTGCACTCTATGGACTCCGGGCAGCTGGCGGACGCCTTTGCAACGGTGGCCTGGACGCCTGCGATGCGGAATTTGCGCACTTTTCACTGCACTTATAGATTACAGTCACGCGATAGAGGCCCATAATTTTGGGTCCTTCCAAGTCAAATAAACCAGTGTTCTTTCGTACATCACAGATATAGCTGATGAAAATTCCACATGTTTGTTGAAGTCCAAACCACTTTCTCCGCACTTACAATTTTTGCCGAAATTATTCTGCCATTTTCGCGACAACTTATTTCGTTCCGCAGCTGAGCAATAAAGGCTCAATGAAGATTTCTTTCGAAAGCACATTATATGATCAAGTCCTTCAAATGGTGTTTGTGGCAACAAAATGAATTGGTGTGACATAGCCCAATGAAATAGCCCATTTTTCAAATGTTCGAATACATCGAGTGCTTTTGGTACCAGCAAAGTCGACTAAAATTGTAAAGTTCGATGTTTTTCTTGTAACGCACGAAAATCCAGAAAAAATTTAGAAAACGAATGATAGCCTAGTTTACAAAGTATAGCCGAAAAATATTTGAAGCTTTGAAGGTTAAGCCGATCACCTGAAAGAAAAAACTCAGAAGCTGTTTTTTTTTTTGCAAGAAGCTTTGTGTTCAATGTCAAGAAAGTAGATTTGGCGTTGGGCATAAAAATATATATGGTACATCAATAGATAGCTGTACATGTCTGCTATACATGTCAGAATTTACATGTGTAGATATCGCCCTCTGCCACTCAAGCTCTTCCAAAATAACTCACTCCTGTTTAATGTAACGCAAATGGTTTCTTGTGCCTAAATATATTTGCCGGAATACTTTTAGGAGCACTTGTTTTTTAATATCTATCCTCAGTGACAAAACTACCTGTGCAAAAAATTTAAATTATTGTTGATGTCTACGGTTGCGAATACTATTCTCCAGTAGTGAGGCATTGCTACTGTAGATAAATTGTATTTGTGAAATGTTTCAAAAGAGGCAGAAAATTTTAAATATTCAAGGTTAGAAGATATATAATTCTAAGAACAGTATACTAACACTGTGTGGTATGCGCGGAACACAAACTTTACCTTATAATTAAATAGTGACTGAGAAAGTTTTTGACAATATAAAACGCAGTTTAGCAAGTGAGTCACCTGCTCTGTGTCTATTAAGACTGCTTCAGTGCATAATTTCTGCCTCAGTTTGAAGGAAACCACAATTTTTATGAAACTTGTGTTATTTCGAAGTATATTTTTCTCGCTATACATATAATTTTAGTGTGGACAGCGTGCCCTGACAAAATGCTGCATGCCAATATTTCCTGTAAACCAATTTTTTTTCTAACGATACGTCTTAGAAACAGAGATGTTGTTCTTCTGTTTTATGGAAGAAAAAAAAATAAGCTAAAATTTTTATGGAGCATATTTATCTTTAGCAGTGTCTGAAAGTTATGGACCTGAAATATTTGCTGTCATAAATTTAACAATTGGTTTATAAATATTTCTATAACAGGCGGCTTAGCCCCTCAGTGCAACATCTAAAGACAGATGGACATCGACTACCTTCATTGCGTTAAGTACCCATGGTGTTTCATTGAAAAATTATTTGAGCACATTATGCTCGACCATGACCGGGGTAGTTGGAGAAGTATGGGAGAGGCCTTTGCCCTGCAGTGAGCGTAACCAGGCTGATGATGATGATGATATTCGACCATCACATGTTTGAAATGATCCACTTGCATGCACTGCCCATTTTTTCTCCTCATTATCCTATGCGTGTTTCTATTTTGTTCCAGCAAGTATATTTTGTCAAGATTAATCGCAAATTGCTGTGCTGCAACGAACCTGATTGCCATGTTTTCACTGCATTAATCTGTTGTTTATATTTCTCACTGCCCACTATGCTGTCTGTTATTTGAGTTGTCGTCCAGTCACCACTTGTTTTCACAGCATCAAGTTGCGTTGTTATTTTTTTTTTCATTGCTCACAGACCGCTTTGCTGCTGAAGTGGTGGAGATGTTGGCCGTCCTGGTGAAAGAAAAAACACACTTTTTAGAAGGGCCGGTAAGAAATGCTTTTGATTTTATATTTTACTCTGGTGTGCTTACATATTTTGAATGTTATTACAGGATGTTTACCCGGCACTTATAAGCAAGGATTCAGAAGAAGGAAGAATCTTGTATGCAACATTAGAAGGGCTTCAACTAAAAGTCCTTGATTTGATAGGAGTATTTGTTCTCCTCGTGGAACGTTACTGGATTTTAAATGTCAAGTACACTGAAAAGAACAAAAATGTTTTCGCGTTCGTTGAGCAGTTCTGTGGTTTGGCATCATCAAGACCGGCAACACTTGTTACCGTACAGGCAATTTCTGGCATTAAGAAGGTGCAGGAGTGATTCGAAGCAATAAAATTCAATTCTACAGTTCCTGAAATGTCTGCTTGCTTCCTCTACTACATTGCAACGAGAAACCTGATATGTCTACGTCAATGCACCATTCCTGCGTTTTGCGTGTGCATGAGATCCTGATAACATGCTTGGACCTAGTGATATTTACTAGCCTAATGTGGCAGTGATATTACTTAGCTAATTAATACTTTCAGCTACTAAAAATGGTAGTGCTTTTAACTAGCCAGTTAGTATTTGGGTTAGTGTTACTTACCAGGTAGTTAGTACTTTCAACTGTCCTAAAAGATAGTGCTTCTAACTAGCCAGTCAGTATTAATTACTAGCTATTTAGTACCTTCAAATACCTTAAATGTCAGTGATTCTAACTAACCAGTTAGTGCTACTTATTAGCTAGTTAGTACTTTCAACTACCTTAAAGGGTAGTGCTCCCAACTCTCCAGTTATTGTCATTTACCTGCTAGTTAGTACTTTCAACCACCCTAAAAGGCAGTGCTTTGAATTAACGAGTTCGCATTGATATTAGTGTTGCTTACTAGGTTAAGGAGGTTAGGTTAGTGTTTAATACTACCTTCAGGAGGTAGTGGTTTTCACTACCACCACTTTTACTACCAGCATTTACTAACTTGGTAGTGTTTTGGGGAAAAGTAAATTGTTAGTATTTGGTTAGTGGTCATGCTTTCCCTTTTTTAAGAATGTAAGCCACAACGTGAAGCAGTGTTTTGTACAAATGCCCTGTCCACCACAGAGCTCTTGTTCTTTAGCTCCTGCGCTCTACAAAGGACTACGGATTCGCTGGCCGCCGAGACGCGTCATGCATCATAAATCGGACGACTCAGAAGCTTAGCTTAGAAGCAAGGCTTGCTACACTTCACTTCTTCGCGGACCATCTTTCAGCGCAAGAAAGGGCGCTTTCTCGCATTAAACTGCATTTGAGAGCACTTGAGGAAGCGAATTCACGTCCCTCTTGCGCAAGCTAGCACTGGTGTGCGTGATATTTCACATCGGTCACTTAGCCAGTTAGACATTGGCACACTTGCGTCGGAAAGGCTCAGAAACTGTGTGTTGTGGTGAAACCTCCGTGCGTGCTGCGGAGAAGCATCGCGACGCCGTCTAGTATGCACTCGGCTAATAGCGGCTGTTGCATTCGAGGTTCAGGTGCAAATTATTATCTGTTTTGCTCACCGTCTTACTTTTTTCGGTTGTTAGACAGATAACAGAAAAGAGGCTTCACATAAGACAGCACAAACCGATGCAACCACAAATTTGCACTTGTCTTCGCAAGCCAGACTTACCCACCGTGGTTGCTAGGTGGCTATGGTGTTGGGCTGCTGAGCACGAGGTCACGGGATCGAATCCCGGCCACGGCGACCGCATTTATATGGAGGCGAAAACACCCATGTGCTTAGATTTAGGTGCATGTTAAAGAACCCCAGGTGGTCAAAATTTCCGGAGTCCTGCACTGCGTCGTGCCTCATAATCAGAAAGTGGTTTTGTTACGCAAAACCCCATAAGTTTAAGCCAGAATTTTTGTATTCTTACAAATGACGAGATGTTTCAATCAAGAGGCTTCTCGAACCAGTGCTAACAAAGTGAATGAAGTGCAATACAGAGTGGAAGGGAGTGATTGCAACAAATACAACGCTTAGGTCGGCAAGCTGACATGCTATCTACTCACTCGGATTTAAATTTTGCGGTTTATCGTCCGGAAACAGCAAACGCGTTGGAGACGTCGCGGTGCGTTCGCGGCTTCGAATTGAGTTTGGGGAAGTGAAGATTTTTTTTTTTAACAATTAGGCAGCCGAAGCATGGCACAAGCGAGTCTTTGCATTCTGGCTACAATGGAGCCTGCTGTGGCCGCGCATCGAACACGCGATCTCGTGTTACTCAGCAGAATGTCGCAGCCACCGGGCAATGGCTATCTGAGAATCACCCGGAACCGCGAGGCTGGCTGCACTTGTGTGCCACGAAGTTCGAGTGCGTGCGCGCATGAGCCTGCAGTGAGTCTTAGTAACGCGGATATCATGCGCATCTGAATGAGTTCCAGTAAACGTGATTTGCTGGTGTATCCCACGTTCTTCAGAGTCCGGGGTACTGGATGGCAGCCTGAATGCGCGTGATTCAGAGCGCATCGAAATTTTTATCTACGAGCAGTGCCCACAAAAGAATGTAGCCTGATAATTATGCCAAAGATTCCTAACAAAGGTGAAGGAGCAATTAGGGAGCCTGGTTTTGCGATAAGTGTTGTCGGCAAATTTTTTGTTAGATGTGTGCACAGCAATGATCTATTAGTTGATTCGTCTCCACATTCAGGGTGATTCAAATCATCTGTTCATTCTTCTTTAGCACCCTTCTGGCGAAAACTGAAAACTATTAGGCAGACCGAGCCGCGATAATTGCAGGCATGCCACGTACAGCTTTTATAGCACGCGATTCCTATAAAGCTTGCGCGGCCTACAGGTACATTGAAGGATGAAGGAAACTCCGCGAAATGTGCTTCTTTCAGACCTCGATACAGACCAATGAAGCATAAAGAACCGTATTGGGCATATGCACGTCCTTATCCTGGGGGACCAGAAAAAAAGGCATTGCTAGATAACCTACGGGCGAACACGGGATAAAAAGATAGTTAATGGTTCTGCCATAAAGATAAACTATGTTGTAAAACCTCTTCAGTTTCAGTCCACCAAGAAATGTGCCTTTCTAGGGAATATTTCACAACATTCACGCTGACGCAAACAAGTAGGAAGTTGACGTATCCAAGATGAAAAAATTAAGGGAAAGCCCCGTGTAGACAGGCAAGGCCTTCACTAATCTTTGAAGTGCCAAGGCAGTCATTCATTCATTGCCTTGGAGCTTATACGAAGTGCAAGCAGGAGTAAAGCCGCTCGATGAAAACGCACAAAGTGACGTCTGTCGCGTGCGCCGGAATTCGCGGCAGGGAGCCTAGTTCCTCCAATCGCCACCGCGACGCCACCAGTCGGGGCAGGAGGCGGCAGAGTGGCAGCGATGTCACGACGCGAACACGGTCTGGGGCAGGTTTTGCCAGTGTGCAACGTCCACACAGCCGATAAATAGAGCTCGCTAAGCTCGCAATCAATAGAGATATGCTAGAACTTGACGGGACTGCCTTAGAGAAGTCGTTTACCTACCCCAAAATTTTCATTTAGCAGCCCTGGACACATACTATTTGCGACCGGCAGCGTGGGGAAATCAATAATAATAAAACCTTGCCTAGTATGTATGCTTATAACGGGTGAGCCTAATATTCCAGATAAAATGCCATGGAAGCCCTTTGATAGAATGATTTAAAGGCTCTTCACAATTTGTAAGCATATTTTATCGTCGCTCTTGTGTTCGAATTTGCTTCCACAATGTAGCGCTTTTGTGAGCTGGCAGGAAAGCTATCTACATTTAATTTAAAAACATCCCAATATATACATCTGTGACCACTGTATAGAAAACTTGATTCCAGACCGAATGAACAAGAGAGAGCCCTTGGTTCCCCAGAGAACTATTCCAGATAAAACGTCGGCTAAAGTGTTGCAGGAAAATAAAGTGCACTGACGACAAGGTGCTTAAAGAACTCAAAAGTGCCTTTGAGTGTAAAATGTCATGAGGCCCGCGAACGGTATTTCGCTGAAATACTTGGGCGTTTTGCATCAGAAAGCCTGCTTGGCGCACAAGGGCCATCGACGAATCCAGCAGGTGGCGTTGGGCACGACTTTCGCTACAGACAGCTGGCAAATTGCGCAAACATTTAATTACCACTTTCAAAGTGTGTTTTCAAAGCCGCACAACGATTGTGATGTCGCTCCCACAATAGATGGATCAAGCGGTCGGTCGAGAAGTCCCTCCAAGCGGCCGCTGCTTCTTCGGTGAGATACTATTTCCTGTTTTCTTCGAAGAATCAGTGCTGTGTTGAGACTTCGCTGTTGTCCAGAGACAACAGACATCCCGTGGGATACGTATGTGCTAAAGATCACGCACAATATCGCGTGGTTTTGCTGCGCTCCACAGCGCATCTGCGCCTACCACGGCGGTAGGCAGCAAAGAACACCGGCACGAGCCATATGTCCGACAGCGCGTTCCTAGGCGCATGAGTGCCGCAAAATCGGCACCGCACTCGGAAGTGCCACAACACGCGCCTAATGTCATCAAGCCGGCGACGCTAGTTTTCAACGCTGCCCTACCTTCCAGCGCACCTTCAGGGAATATGGCTGAGACAAGCGAAAGTGAAGCCAAGAAACCACGGTTTGACGACGACAGGACATCTACCTATGAGCTAAGTGAAGATGAAAACATAGACTGCGATGAAACGCCGTTCTCCGTGGCAACGTGTAAAAAGAAGCGACCTGAGGGAATTCAAGTGGTTTTTCGACCCTCACAGGAAGGACGAAACTTCTGGCAAGTGAATCCAAACCGCGCTGCGTCGGAAATTGTCTCCGCGGCAAAGGAAAAGGTACAGTCATTCCGCGTGAATAGAGATGGAAGTTTCTCTGCCAACGTTACTTCAGTCTAATCTGGAAGACATCTACTGTCGATGAGCGAAGTGGCTGGTTTGGGAGTCAAGCCATTGATTCCAGCATCTTATACCAAGAATGTTGGCAAGATACACCATGTGCCAGTTGAGTATACGGAAGAACAACTGGTTGACTTCCTGAAGGATTTTGGCGTGACATCTGCCCGTCGTCAGGCGCGCTACAATCGCCAAGAAGGCGGAGCGGTCGAATCACGCCCTCTGAGAACCGTCATCCTCCATTTCAGAGAAGACAAACCAATGCCACAACGAGTGCATTTAGGTTTCACGAGTCATCCCGTAGAAGAATATCATGGCCCTGCTCTGAAATGCTACAAATGCCAGATATTTGGACATTTATCGAAGAATTGCCGCAGTCCACGTAGCTGCAAGACATGCCCAGAAGACCACAACCATTCAGAGTGCAAGTCTGTGTGTCAGCCAAAGTGGGCCAACTGTAGCAGAAACCATACAGCAGAGCTGCCTCAAGGTTACGCAGACATGAGTTTAAATATGGAAGGCTGCCTCCTCGTAATGCGCCCCCACCCAACCTTGATGCTGTAAGGTGCGCGCCTCCAACTTCCAACAAAGAAAAAGAGCAAGGGGTCAATATGAATTATTCTGCAGCTCTAAAGCACTCAGGTCGACAACGTTCTGACAGCGAGCGATACGGTCCACCTTCAGAGAATGCTACTCACGTTGCCCAGGCTTCGAGTGAAATTCGCCGACCTTCTAAGCAACGCCCTCTGCAATTGACACAGCAACCTCATCTAACATCTGAGCGACTACCTCAGCAATCGCCTCAACCAAACCAGTCATCCCAGCGACCATCTCAGTCAGCTCTTCAGCGACCTGCTTCGAGCACACATGGAGCTTCAGCGTCGTTTGGTGATTACGCGTCTTTACCCGTGGCACAGATGATCCTGCCCGTGCTATTCACAGCTCTGCGTGCAATTCTCAGTGCCATTCCACACGCAAACAACCTTCCAGAGGTAAAAGCACTGCTTTCTATGGAATCGTTGGTGCTTCCACAACCACCAACAGCTCCACTGCACGCTTACAATGAATAATCGTTATAACAATGTTTTCATATTTCAGTGGAATGCTAATAGCCTTCGAAATAAGTCAGCTGATTTTCGCAAACTACTAGCGCAACATAACTTTCCTGTTTTATGTATACAGGAGGCAGGCGTACGAGATGGCTTTCGTCTTTCAAACTATGTCATATATAAATCATCGCGCATTGCTGGAAGTAGGAGAGCGATGTTATGGGTGAGAAAATACCTGCCGTGCTATTTAATACAGTCGAGTGATTTAAATATACCGGAGTTCGTAGCATGCAAGACATCTTTTAGTAATACAAAATGTCACACTGATCAGTCTTTATCTGCAATGTTCTAGCAAAATATCAGTAGACAGCTTGGTGAATGTGTTTGGTATCGCAAACTCACATGTGCTGGTTTGTGGGGACTTCAACGCACACAACGTCATCTGGGGCAGTGAATATAATGATTCCCGTGGAAGCATTATAGAGTCTGCTGCAGAAAAAAAAGTAATCTGATCGTGCTAAATGACAGCTCTCCAACGTTCTTGCAGGGGTTTCGTTATTCAAGCTGTATAGATGTTACGCTCTGCTCACAAGGCCTTCTTTACAGCCTTGAATGGTCAACGGACTTAGAAACGCACGGTAGTGATAATTTTCCGATCCTCGTAAATTATCGCCTTATACGGAGTGACGGGACCCGGCGCTGATCAAAATATACTAATTGGCAAAGTTTTCGTCACCATTTAAGTAACTCATCTGGTGAAAGTCCGAACTTTCAAAGTTTTGCAAATATATTGTGTCAGTCTTACAAGATCTGCACAAAGCAAGTCATTGTTCCAAAGGAATACGCTGCAGTCGACGTGGAATATGAATGTCTAAGAGCAATTAGAAGACGTGCGGAACGGGCCTACCGCCGCAGTGGAAAGCTGGATGACTACAAGATGGCATAGAAAGTTCAGTCAACTTCGCGCAGGCGCTTACAAAAATTAGGTACGAGAAGCTGGCGAGAATACTGCGCGTCGTTGACTCCGTTTGCTCCAGTTCCCAGAATATGGTAAGTTGTCCGATCTTTTAGTGGTCCAGTTACCCAGAGCCATCCCTTCCGAGCCCTTGGCGTAACTCGAAGCACTCCGGAAACATCTGTTGCTGACAAATTCTGTCAACTTATATCCAGATCAGGAATTCCGTTTACTTGCCCACAATTTTCAATTTCGACAACACTAGCAGAACAGAAGGTTCGTGCGTGCTTTATGTCACAACATCCTCAACTTGATTGTGAGTTGAGTTTAAATCAGTTGAAATGTGCTCTTTTGTCATGCCGTACAAAGACAAGCGCAGGCTCAGATGGTGTTACGTATGTGATGTTAAAGAACCTAGGTCCAGTAGAAAGAATGGCTCTTTTGGAGCTACTTAATAATATCTGGATAAAAGAGAACCTTCTAGTTTCATAGAAATTAGCACGGGTAATTCCAGTACTAAAACCAAGAAAGACTCTGCTTTGTCTTGACTCCTATCGACTCGCCAGTCTCACAAGCTGTTTTTCCAAACTAATGGAGATGATAGACAGTCGACTGCAATGGTGGTGTGAACACACAAATGTGTTTTCCAAGTACATGACCGGTTTTCGACAAAATCGGTCTACAATGGATGCAATATTAGACATTGCCACATGCGTAGAACATGAAGGAATTTGCGGAAATGTTACAGTAGTAGTATTCTTAGACATTCAAAGAGCATTCGACACTGTAAGCCACATACACGTCCTTGCTGGTATGTTAGAGCTTGGCCTACACGGTCGAACACAGCGATGGGCATCAAATTTCTTGAAAGATAGAAAAATACTTATGAAAACAATCGAAGGAGCGAGTAATTATCACCGCATCACGCAGGGCGTTCCGCAGGGCAGTATTCTCAGTCCGTTTTTATTCAAGTGTGTAATCGCAGTCTTGCCACAAAAACTCCCGTCTGGTCTACAGTATTCTCTGTACGCAGATGACATCTGCATATGGGCCTCTGGATATCATACACAATAGATTCCAACAACGCTGCAAGAGGGTCCTGATAATATCGACACCTTTTTATAAGAAAGAGGCATGAATCTTTTATACGCAAAGACAGCCGTACTTCCTTTCACTAGACGACAGCTGAATAATTTCCAACTTAAGCTTAATGGGCAAACTTTGATGTTTCTGAAAGAGCATAAATTCCTCGGAGTTATTCTTCACCGCCAGCTAACAAGGGCATCACACATCCGTGCAATTGAAAAGCAGAGAATTCAGTAATAAACGTACTTCGGCGTCTCGCTGGCACAACGTTGGGGGGGGTGGGGTCAGTCTCTTCAGTACTACAAGTTCATAACGCACTCATAAAACTAAAAATTGCTTACTTATTGCTTACCTATTCACCATGGTTTATCGCAAACTTCTGAGGAACATCTTCAACGTTTACTGGCAAGAGGGCTGCGAGTGTGTCTTGGGGTTCCGCAGGCTACCTCGAGTTCTTTAGTAATTTCTGAAGCTAGTCACTCACCATTTTGAGTCATACGAACGCTTGAAACATGCCGACATATTTATCGCATCTTAACCCAACACGCGAAGCATCCTTAAACCTCGCGCTTACCGAAAGAACCAAAAACAAAATTCACGATGTTGTTCGAGAATATATAGCACTATTACCAAGATTTGAATTGTGCAAAGTGGATGTTAGTTACCGTCCCTGGATGTTAACATGTCCTAAAACAGAATTATTGGTTGACGGAATTATATCTAACAGAGACATGTTCATAGTAGCCGCACAACTACTGGCACTCTTCCAAATTTACTCATTATATCCGCAGTACATCCACGCATATACAGATGGTTCGTGTCATAAAAATTCCTTGACTTCAGCATTCGTCATTCCGCATTTAGCGCTAGAGCAAGCATTCAATTACCCCGAGAGATATCTTCCACCGTGGCAGAACTGATTGCAATGCTATGTGCTTTGCGTTTCAAAACATCAGAAAAACATTCTCAAAATTGGTTATCTTTAGCGATTCGCAAGCCGCTCTCACATTACTACAGAGCAATAAGAAAAATTATTTGAACACTTTGCTATTGTATGAGACGCTCAACAAACTTACAAAAGCAAGCGCAATGAACCATGTAATTGCATTTCAGTGGATACCTGGGCTATTCCTGGTAATACTGCAACGGACGCAGCTGCGAATCGGGCACACAATAACGCAGAGACAACCAATCTTCCCCTATTGCGTAGTGAAGTCCGTCTGATTTGGAGACAGATTTCTTGTCGCCTCAGCAAAACTACCTGGTTTGATCAGCAAACTAAAAACTCGCAGTTATACTTTATAGAGCGATGTATAAACTTATCAATGCCGGAAAATCTAAGATACTACAGAAAATTTGAAACATTGGTACACCGCCTGCGTCTTGGTCTTGCATTTACGAAACTCTTCTTCTACAGGATAAAACGTGTCTAGTCCGCAGCGTTCTTGTGGCCATCCACACGAAGATGTGCATCATCATCTCCTCAAGTGCACGAAATACGATGCACAAAGAAGGGTACTGCAAACAAATTTGTTGATATTAGACAGAAGACCATTCACTCTAAAAAAGATACTTGGCCCATGGCCACCTACGGGCCATCAAAAAAGCACTTCTTGCTCTGAACAAGTTTTTAGAAGACACCAACATTTTGGGAAAATATTAGGTTTCAGATGATCCGAATACGCTAAATGATTAATATAAATGTTGTTCGTGGTTCATAATTGGTTTATGTAGTGATTGCCACTTTTACGCAATATGTATAATTCTGTTCTGTACTTGCAGTGTAGTACATGTGTTGTGTTTTGGCTGTGCAAAATAACTGACTTGATATATGCGTACGTGTACTGAATTAGTGCACGAAACTTTGCGACTCATGTAGTGTTGGACTGTATGTTTTTTATTCATCAAGCGTTCTACTGAGTGTCATATCTTGTGTCGCTATTCTCCCTTTTTACGCAAATTCGTTTCCTTTGCCAAGTGACAAGGAGTAGCCGGTGCCACCATAAAGGCACCAACCTCTCCTAATATTCATTTGAATAAAAAAAAGCGGTCTGTCGATAACCTTGGAGGGTGTAGTTCAACTACGCTTTTACGGTTAGACGCAAAGGAGTCAACAGATCCAGATGAAATTCAAGTTATTTTTATTAAGAGATACGTACAGCTGGTAGGCAAATATCGTCTCATAATATTTATTAAGTTCTTCAAAACTGGTAAAGTACAAGAAGATTGGCTCCTGCCTCATGTTCTGCTCTTTAATAAGGGTAGTCCGGTAGAAATGACAAATTATCGACCAATTTCACTTACGTGTATTTCTTGCAAGGTGTTAGCGTATATTCTGGTGAAATAGACAAATAACTTTTTGGATAAACACAATCTCATACACAATGCGCAGCATGGTTTCCGACGAGGCTTTTCTACTAACACGCAGTTAAAGCAACCATTCATGAATTTGCAAAAGTTCTAAAAGTCAATGGTCAGGTGGTGTACATAATATTTTTTTGGCTTCTCCAAAGCTTTTCATAGGGAGTTTCACAATAGACTAATCCTGAAGATGAAAAAAATTGGCAAACCTTCCGAAATAATAAACTGGGTTATATCTAATTTGACTAGTAAAAAATGATATGTAGGTATAGACGAATCGTGCTCTGGAAATTTAGATGTTTGCTTGGAAGTACCCCAAGGATATGTAATACGAACAGTCCTGTTTTACATATATATCAATGATATGGCAGACTCTGCCAAATCAACTGTTTCAGCTAAATTTTTTGTCGACGACTGCGTCATTTCTGAAACCTTAAATACTGTTTCTGATCAACTTGAGTTAAACGTGAATCTAAAATTACTAGCAGAATGGTGGGCTAAGTGGAATCTGATTATTAATTTTGTATAAAGAACTGTAATGATATGTCTTCCTTATGAAAGAAACAAATTGTTGTTTTCGTATAACGTGAACTGCAACATGACCATACCAGTAGAGGAATAACGGTATTTAGAGATTACGATTATATCCAGGCTTAAACGGACCGCGCACATTGATAACGTATGCTCTTGAGCTCATAAAAAATTTGGCTTGCTAAAACACAATTTTGGAAGATCATTAGACGAACTAAGAAAAAAGGCGTACAAAGCCGTAGTAAGACCTTCTCTCGAGTACGCAAGTATTGTGTGGGACCCTCATACAACGGTATATATAGAAAGGACAGAAAACATTTCAAAGAATAGCGGCTCGTTTTATATATAAGCGCTATAAACGGCGGCACTCTCCGTGTGCTATGTTGCAGGAAGCAAAGCTGGAATGCTTAAAAAACGCAGAAAATTTCCTAGAATTAAGTTTCCTAGCCGCTTATATTTTTCAAAACTAGGCATTGATCCCCAAGAATACATAACTAAATAATCATTTGAAAACTCCCTTGAGAGGTATCAATATTTTATTGTACTTACTTTTGCTTGCACGTATGTTTGTAACTATTCATTTTTTTTTCAATACAATCACAGGGTGGACTGCATTGCCCCATGATTCTCTTCTCCTTGGCCCTGATAGGCGATTTGGACCATCAGAATGCAATGTCTGCGATGTGCTATGTTGTTAACATTGAGCGTCGATTCTTTTGTTTTAGATTTTTTCTTATGGGTGAAATATCTCGTTCAATGTTATATAAGTATGCATTGTCCCTTTTTAATATCTTTTTCGTCAATTACGCGTTCTTTTTTCAAGGTCGAATAGTTTTGGCCTTTTTGTATTCTGCCTCTCCCGCTTGGACTGTGTTCGGTCCGCATTATGTGATAAATAAAAAAAAAATCAGCGTCTAAGCACTTCGTACAGATTGTTAAGAAGCGAAGCTGAAACGTGCGGCCCCGGTTTTTATCACCGGGTCAATCCCATCGGTTCATTAAACGATGGCTTGATAAGCTAACGGATCCTCGGGAGGCAGTTGCTGTTTGCGCTCGGCTTCACGAGCCTGTTCTTGAGCCCGGGCTGCAGCATCGGAACGGCGTAGACGAGCTCGTTCCCTGTTCTTTTCGCAGCGTTGCTGATCGAAAGGTGCCTGCTCTTCAAGAGTATGTATAACGCGTGGCGAACTCATTTCTGAGCCGGACAGAAACTGCGGCGCACCTACTCGGCTGCGACGGAGAGCAGCGACGTCACTACTGGCGCAGCTAATCGCATGCCTCTTTCTTTCTTTTTTTCGTGCATGCGCATGGGATTGCGCCGTAGGAGTTTTCGGCGTACATGCGGCGGATGGATGGACGAATCGGCTAGCGATGTACAGCTTCGCTGTAATGAATGAATGAATGAATGAATGAATGAATGAATGAATGAATGAATGAATGAATGAATGAATGAATACTTCTAATCTACAAATTTATTTATGTTTTTCCTTGCGTATTTTTATTAAGGCATGCTGAACAATTGAGCTAGCTAGGAGGCGTTCTTAAACAGAAGGCACCAATCGGTGTCTGTACAAACGAATACTGGAAAGGAAAGGGCACACTGCCAAGAGCTTAACTTTGAAACAGAATAAATAAATAGACACCTGCCTATAGCAATTAATCTTTGCACATGGTGTACACAGCGTCCGTGCAGGCTATCATCACGCAATGAAGAGAATGCTTGTTTTCCTCGGTGAACGGTGCCATTATTGAGCAAAACTCCACCCTTTCTACCACAAGGGTTTGATTTCTTTGTTACAGTAATGTTCTATTTGTTTCTGCAGCAAAAAGGGCAAGCCACGGGCTGTTCTCGCGGCGCGGCGATTCAATGAAAACGTCTGCGGGGCTCGTGTCCTCAAAAGAGCCAAACAAAGAAACCACACGAAGATAATTGACACCTTTTTCCCACATAAGGGTTTAAATTATTTTACAGTGCAGGGGAGGAATCCACCTGGCTTCTTTTCCCACCTGAACCCAGTCTACGAATGTTGACCAGTCACGCTTGCCGCCGTTCTGGTCGGACGGAATCTCTTGGTAGCTCAAGTCAGGATTTTTTATTGCGTTGGACGGACACGGTACACAGCGGTTTCATGTAATACTCACATATGGCAGAAGGTGAAGGATTCAGCGTGAATGCCGCAGTTGTAAAAACGATCGTGCATTGTGCACTGCGCGTTTTAAAGCGAAGCTTTCTATGTCTCACTGATTTGTCGGTGAGCGCCGAAAACGCACTGCAGGAAAGCCAACTTACACCTCTGCGTGGAACACTATACAGTTTACATTCGCACTACCGCGCAATCGTCGACTGGCTGGCTGGTCAGTGCGTGATAAGGGCGCGAAGCGATGAGCTCAACAAGAGCAGCGTATGCGCACAAAGTTCACTGGAAGCACAAGTTGCCTCTGCTAGTCATGACACCACCCCTGTCGTGATTAACTGAGCTTCCCTGCTCATCGGAGACAGCAAGTGCGCGTTAACACAGACTCGTCTTAGGATCTGGAAAAAAAAAATCTAAGCCCCTTTCTTAAGGAAAGGTGGTTGAACGCCAGGCCACCCAGACGAGCTGTATATATCTGCATTGCATTACGCGGCTCACGCAAACCATTCCAGGCTGTCACCATGGATAGGCCGCAGGTTCAGCGCACGGCAGAAGAACAACATGCCGCGCACGAACGTAAGCACGAGCGCGATCGAGCCCGTAAGGCCGTTCCCGTGTTTCGGCAACTGCATGCAGAAGCCATGTAGAAGACTTCTGTGCAGTCGAGATGCCTACTAGTCTTGTGATCGTCAGCGTGTATATCGGACCGAGCAGGTCTCGCTGTGACGCGGAAACGATGAAGACCTTCAAGCCACATAGTACGCCCATCTTGGTGTGCGGTGACATTAACATCCATGTGGCGAAAGAGCACGGCAAACGGATCGAGAGTTTCATGCTAGATCGCTACTTGTTGAAACTGAAGACACTACAGAGACCCACGACGCCACATTGTTCCTGAATTGATCTCACGTTTGCAAGCAGGCTGTGTCACGTTATGATGACAGAGCCTCTGACCGTCTACCACAGCGATCACAAGGCAATACTGTGCAAATGTAGAGTAGTCCGTGAAAGTGTGAGTGTGCGCGCGTAATCAACGGCTGTAAGATTAAAAATAAAGGCTTTGCAACTTAACGAAATGTGTTTTCATTCAACTTCAATGTTGAAAAAATACAATCCTAAAGAGGCAATCAAATAACATATGCACGGCATTTCTTGGGTTCGTTGCGTGGTCGCTGGCTTTGACTTTGATTCAGTTTGCATTGGGGGAGAGCTTTGCGTTCAACCATCATTATCGAAGAAAGGGGCTTTGATTTTTGTATATCGGCACTGCGCGCAGCGTTTCAGAAGCGCTGTTCCGACTACGAGCGCCAACGCAGGTGTAACTGCGCTCCCACCCGTGCTCGTGCCCGCCGGCGCGACGCAACACACCGGAACTTGCGCGTTTTTATCAAACGGCCATGGTGGGAGTTTCCACAGTAGCAAAAAAAAATTATAATAAATTGCGAAATGGGACATTGCACACTTTGTTGGTTTCAATAACCGGATTCGCGAACTAAATTTATAACTCCGGAAGCTACGCAGCTTGAAACGGAGATATGAAACGGAAATTCGATGTTATAACGTGTCCGCTTGATAAGCGGGGACGTAAAGTTAAATACAGGGAAAAAAAAAACACTGACGGGAGCAATTGAATGAACAGTGTTTGTCTGGTACTTTCTTCCTTCGTCCACCTGCTTTTTCATGCCAAGTTTTTTTGTGCGCTGACTAACCGGAATCCATTCGAATTTACACATTTTCCGCTATAGCAAGTAATGAAAAATACCCAATGAAATGAACAGGAACATCGCGGAAAGGCCGTGCAATTTTCCCACAGTGGATTCAGAACCAATCACTACGTTCGCAAACTTCCCTCCCAAAACTCGACTATTGCGCTGAATAAAAGAACGGTAAGAAAAAAACGGGAACAATGGTAACTCATATTGTCAACGACGCTATTTTTAATTTATTGCGTTACCCACAGCGCCCAAAGGGCGTTATAGAGGTACATGGGGGCTGGGTACATGTGTTTACAGAAATCACACTACCGTGTGCCACAACGTAATTAGATCAATCAGAATATTTAAAAAATTAAATCACACTGCAGGTTATTCTGAGAGGTGGTCAATAACTGAGCACTTCAATGACAATGCCGTAAACAACATTATTACAACAGGTAGAAAAGAAAGAAACAAATTCTATAATGTTCAGTAAATTCATTTAGATTAACCTGTGTCTACTACAGGAACCAAGATTGCGCCCGAAGGTACTTATAGGAAGTTACGTCCTCTAGTAATGCGCCATTAACTTTACACGCAAGAAGTTCAGCTGTAGTGTAACGGCGAGAAAATGTCATACTCTTACATTTATTAGTTGACTTATTTAGATTCTACGTAATAAAGTTTCTTCTGAAATGAAAATACAATATTTACCGGCGCATATGCATAATTTATGAAAAGACAGGAAAGTCTCGAAAAGAGCCATTTGTATTATGAAGTGCGACAAGGAATTCTAGGCCTCCTACTCAGAACAACGGCTTACGCTGGAATTATTGAAAGAGCAGGTGCGCCGATCATACTGCATGGCAGAACGTATTTTATAAGGCGGCAGACTAATGTGAAACAGCACTCATTCACGAAAAACTTGAAGAATTCGGTCCCATAGATGAGTAAAGTCATACAACAACTTTTTGGTGCCGGCAATACGATGCGTTTGTGTAGCTGTGGCAGGTTGGATGGTTCGAAGCCAAGCTAACGACAAGATTTTAGCTTCTCGTTGTTGCCTACGGGGCCACTGGAGAGTGATGAGTACGACATGTGAGCAAGGCAGCGAGAGTCTGATTTTGACCTGATAAGTGTGCGTGGCACATGTGAAAGAGTACAACGACAGTGAAGGAATTACAGCGATCAGCGTCTTCACCCCGACGCAACTACGCGAGCCGCAGTGGCGTCACACGAATGAGGAATAAAGTATACACTTGAGTCAGCTGGTGCAGCACAGTTCAGATTCGGTAGGATCAGCGGACAACTAAAAAAAAGAGAAAAAAATGAACGAGGGAACCGCAACTTTGCGCTGACTGACAACCGTGCGAGTTTGTCCTCTTCTCACCCGCCGTGGTGTCGTAGTGGCTTAGCCGTTCCACTGCTACGCCCGTCCGTGCGGAATCAAATTCCCGGCCTTAGCGGCAAAATTTCCATGGAGGCGAAATGAAAAAACAAAAACAAAACACCCGTGCACCGAGCAGGCTAAGGAAGCACAGGTCAAATTTAATGTGCAGTCCACCACGGCGTGGCCTATAATCAGACAGTGGTTCTGGTATGTAAAACTTCGGCACTTAAATTATTTTTTCGCTTGCCTTGACATCTAGAAAGCCGCTAAAAAAGAAAAAAAAGAAAGGAACCTCTCCTTTTTTACTCGTCAATTTCTCTGCAAGAAGCAATAGAATCATGGGGTTGTCAATCAGGGCATTGTGTTTCTCCCTTTTGTGCATTTCACGTGCACGGTCTTGGAAAATCTCAACTTAACGGGGAAGTTTACGCAATGTAGCGCAGTCAATGAAAAGCCGCGCGATTCATACGAGATCACAGCTTTCGAATCTGGGGCATTATAACCCAGGTTGTTGGTAATTCATACGAGATCACAGCTTTTGAATCTGGGGCATTATAACCCAGGTTGTTGGTAATTCATACGAGATCACAGCTTTCGAATCTGGCGCATTATAACCAAGGTTGTTGGTAATTCATATGAGATCACAGCTTTCGAATCTAGGGCATTATAACCCAGGTTGTTGGTAATTCATACGAGATCACAGTTTTCGAACCTGGGGCCTTATAACCCAGGTTGTTGGTAATACATACGAGATCACAGCTTTCGAATCTGGGGCATTATAACCCAGGTTGTTGGTAATTCATACGAGATCACAGCTTTCGAATCTGGGGTATTATAACACAGGTTGTTGGTAATTCATACGAGATCACAGCTTTCCAATCTGGGGCATTATAACCCAGGTTGTTGGTAATTCATACGAGATCACAGCTTTCGAGTCTGGGGCATTATAACCCAGGTTGTTGGTAATTCACACGAGATCACAGCTTTCGAATCTGGGGCATTATAGCCCAGGTTGTTGGTAATTCATACGAGATCACAGCTTTCGAATCTGGGGCGGTATAACCCAGGTTGTTGGTAATTCATACGAGATCCCAGATTTCTAATCTGGGGCATTGTAACCGAGGTTGTTGGTAATTCATACGAGATCACAGCTTTCGAATCTGGGGCATTATAACCCAGGTTGTTGGCAATCCATACGAGATCACAGCTTTCGAATCTGGGGCATTATAACCCAGGTTGTTGGTAATTCATACGGGATCACAGCTTTAGAATCTGGGGCATTATAAACCAGGTTGTTGGCAATTCATACGAGATCACAGCTTTCGAATCTGGGCAAATATAGCCCAGGTTGTTGGTGATTCATACGAGATCACAGCTTTCGAATCTGGGTCATTATAACCCAGGTTGTTGGTAATTCATACGAGATCACAGCTTTCGAATCTGGGGCATTATAACCGAGGCTGTTGGTAATTCATACGACATCGCTGCTTTCGAATCTGGGGCATTAAAAAAACCCAGGTTGTTGGTAATTCATACGAGATCACAGCTTTCGAATCTGGGGCATTACAACCCAGGTTGTTGGTAATTCATACGAGATCGCAGCTTTCGAATGCAGGACAACACAACGCAGGTTGTTGATAGTTAATCTACTCGACAACAATATTTTTCATATGTAAGGCTTAGTGGAAAACAAACGCTTGCAGCGGACTGCGGGATTTTTCAGACAAAGTGTATTTTCGTCAGTTACCACCACCACCACTGTTACGTATCGGGTATATTTCTAGCTTCTAAACGTGGGCCGATCCCAGAGACAGAGCAGCCTAAAAATGTGGGCTACTACGAACATCGGTCGCCGTGATATTCCATATATATATATATATATATATATATATATATATACACACAAACACACTCAGGGTGTTGGAAGTGAGACTTTCCGGGTTTCTAAAAAAATGCAGAGGAGTACACAGAAGCCATTCTTCTACCTAGGTTATGCGGCCAGGCCGTCGCAAACTGTGACGATAATTGTCGTAATGTCAGTATTTCATTAATTTTGATAATTAACTTATTTACTGCAGTTAGCACGTATATTTATACTGAAAACTCAGAGGCGGTCCTATTTGCTGACTATTCCGTTTTGTACAATATTTGTAACGCGCAAGTTTCCCGAGTTATGCACGTCTGAAATTTCAGCCCAAGCCGTGTAATTACGCATGCGAGGCCATTCCCTAGTGTGACGCAGCTATTGCGTATGGCGCTCCATCTGACAAGAATGTGAGGTGATAGGCGACGGTGATTACTTTTCGTTCTCGGCCAACGTTCCCGTTATTGGCCAGCGAAATCGAAGAATGCCTGTGCAGGCAACTTGAGACGAACCCTGTTTCTTTGAGGAATTGCTAGTAGAGGGGGTGACAAGACGCAGTGCTGCTTAATACTTCTTATGCACTCAGCTGCAGTGATACTGTTCCGAGTTCCTCTATAATAATGGAAGCTTTGTTTCCAGAATGATTGAAATTCCCCCTTTACTGCACCTTGTTGCGTTTACGCAATATTCCAATGAACGGCGTCGAAAACAGAGGCAAAGTCCGTTTGGAGCTGCCTGTACATGTTGTTGCATTTCCGCAACATTCCACTAAAAAACGCGCCGCCTTGTGCTGCCCCATCTGTGCTTATCCCTCTCATCTTCTACCAAAACAAACGTGGCCGAGGGTGCGCGCGCCCGCGAGCCGTGATACAGGTAAGTTTTGAGAATTTTAATTGTAGTTCTCCATGAGACAAAGCGAAAGAAAAACTCTTACGCTAAGCTCCACGTGATCCTGACTCTGTAGATTAAAAAAAACATTGTTCTGTAGGAATAGTTTGTTCCTGGCGACGGAACGCGGCTATGTTGCGCAAATGCAACCAACATGTTTATGGTTTATTTTCTTCTTAAAAGTGAAATGGCTCCTAAACGCTTTCATGGCCGAGCAATTCCTTCCGATAGTGAAGGCAGCGATCTTTCCGGGAGTGACGACAACCGTGAGTGTAAGTCCGTTTTGATTCAATATGTGTGCAAGATGTTTTCTGGTCCAATTTCCTTTTTTTTTTCAAAAGGATGCGGAGTATCCGTACGCTGACGTGTCGCGTTGTCACGGGCGTGCCCTTACACGTTTGCTTCTATGTTCTAAATTCCGATGATAACACGAAAACACTGCATTCTTTCCTGGCTGCACGGGAATCGACATGACGTACTGGAGAAAGTGCGGGAAGCCCCTGTGCTGCACAAGCAAGTACAATTGCTTCTTTTTGTTCCGCAGTAAAACATAAGCGCGCCAATGCTTGTCACGTGCAAATAAACATATGAGTATGAATGGCACTAAGTCCATCTTGAACCTTCAACTTTTTATTTATTTGCACGTTGTTGCAAATACGCAACATACACATTTTCTGCAGATTCAAACCACAGCAATTCGCTAAATTTTGTTGCCATGGGAGTACAGCTACTGTTATGCTTGCCTACAACTCCATGAATAATATTATGAGGAAACAAAAAATTGTGCAGTAAAGGGCTAATTCAATCTCACAACATAAAACGACAGCTGCCATACAGCAGACCATTAACTGCTGTAGCGCGGGTAACAACAGACGCAGCAAGTGCGAGTAATGGAAACGTTTATTGAAGATAGCGTGGCTGCTTTTATTCCGTACGAATCAGTAGGTGCATGCGCACTTCGTGAAGCGATAGGCGGGCTTGCAATGACGCGATACGGCATTAACCACTAACCTTTCCAGGGCGCCTTGCACATGCGTAAAGAGAACTTACCATCCTGCATTGTCAGCGCTTAGGAAACGCGGGTTCATGGACCGTATTCTCTATGTCAGCTTTGTAAAATTAGTACGCATCTACCTGTCCTCATCACAGAGCATAAAATTGTGCCAACGTAGTCAAATTTATATTTATTTACTTACACACAGCTCTGATTCCGGCATTAATTCGGAAGAAGAGGGAATACAAGAACACCAGCAACAAAAACCAAACAAGTACACTGTAAATCTATGGCCTACATACAAACAAAACATACAAGCATTTCAGAAATTTGCTTCAAATTTACCATTGCTTATACAATATTAGTTTCGAGTGTTATGAAATCTTACTCAATTTAGGATTGTGACAATCGCCAAGAAACCAATGGTTCAAAAACGTTCCAAATGCTTGCCTTCCGCCACAACACACCCCATGAACCACTTTTGCGTCGAGTCGACAACTCTGCGCTGCATTTCCGGGTAGATGTTTATACAAGCGCTAACTATTCTCATCTTCATGTCGTTGACACGGGTGGGCTGAACTGCGTAAACGCAATCTTTCACGTAGCCCCACAAAAAGAAATCCAGTGGAAAGAGATCAGAGGATCTCGGCGGCCAAAACATATCTGCTTCGCGTCCAATTCACTGCCGTGGACAGGTACAGCTAACCAGTTCTTTTCAGTGGAGGAGAAATGTGGTGGGGCCCCTTAATGCTGGAACCAAACTTGCCGCAGTTCGTTGAGAGGGATACTCAAGGCAAGTTTATCGACGACACCAGCAGGAATTTCGTGCCCATGGTTCTTTCCATCGAGGTTCCCTTCGAAGTGAGGGCCAATGATTCTGTCCCCAAGTATGCCACACCATACATTAGGCCCCTGCAAATTCGATTGTTGTGTTGCCGCAGCCAGTCAGGATTTCCTTGCGGCCAGTAGTTAGCATTGTGAACGTTCACTGTGCCGTTCCTGCAAAATCAAGCCTCATCAGTCCAAATCACTCTTTGTACGAAATCCTTTTCTTGGTCAATCTTTATTAGGGCGCAATTACGAAAATCTGCCTGTTTTTCAAAGTCTGCCTCACTTAGGTCCTGATGAAGACTCACAAGGTATGGATGAAATTTCTGCTTTTTTAGAACGTTGTGCACTCTTTCCACGCTTTTCACGCATTGTTTAGACACCTGTCTGATGCGTGCATTTGGCACTGCATGCATGCAGGCAAGGACGCCAATTTCAAAGTCCACATCAATGATGCTCTTCTTGGATGTATTTTTTGGTGAACTAAGCCTGTTGTGCGAAAACATCTGAAAATGCTAAAAAATGTTGCTTTGGTTGGAACTCGCCCATTCGGATGGCGAGACGCGTACAGACTCATTGCTAATGAAGCATTGCCATTAATCTCCGCCATTGATATCACTACATCATTTTTTCTGCTGTAGAATATCACCTCGACCCAGACGAAGCAGCCATTTTTCAACGCAGAAGGTCCCCAACGCAGGACATCCTTCTTCCAACGGCCCAGCTTAGTAGAGGCAATCAGTGACAAAGGTAAAGACACATAATGGAAGCTCAGGGGTTCATGCACTCGATGCACTTGCAAGGCGATGCCTGATCTGTTCGGCACTTTCGCAAAACCGCGAAGAACTAAAAAAATCGTCAGCGATACAACATTGAAGTGCACTACTCACGCTAATTCACAGTCGTCCTTCTATTTCACAGCAGTTGTTCAGGTGTCGGCAATGCAGGGCCCTCAAATCACACACTCCGGACAGGTACTGTCGGTCAAAAAATTGGAGGACGCTTAAGCTTCGCCTTCAAGAGTGGAACGCGACAGCGTTCGCTTCGACTCGCCAGGGGTTGTAAGACATTGCGCTACGGCGCAGCGATCACAGATGAGGCGCTCTACATCGGACTTTGCACCCACCAATCACGCGGTGAGCGCCGAGCAACGCAGCGTTCGGCGAGGCAACGAAACGTGCGCCTGAGCAAGCGGAACGAACCAAAGAACTAGGTGTCTCGCAGGGAGAAACGATCTACGCGAGCGAAACGTCGTGATCGCCACGGAAAGCCGGGCCGCGACGCGCCATGAAGGCCGACGCGATCATGGGGCTGGCGCCTCGATGGGACCGTCCTCTATCTCGCTTGGGAGCACCACGCAGACGCATGACTCCTCGGAAGCAGCTCGGCACACATCGCAGGGGACGCTTTCCCACCAGACGCGCTACAGCTCAGCGATCACGTCAGAGGCGTCCCGCATCGGACGCTGCACCTAGGAATCGCGCTGTGAGCGGAAAGAGGAGCCACGTCGCCAAAGCACGACGGTTCGAGTGACGAGTGAAGTTTAGAAGGGGAGAGGGCGAGAAAAAGTATTAAACGCAAGGGTAGTGGGGCATCCTCGCACCGGTCCCCGCACGGCCCGAAGGGGAGAAGCGGGCGAGTGGCGCGCCACGTGTCGGGGCAGCGCCGCACATTGCGAGGAGGGGGTCTTCTGTGTTTGCCGCAAGATGACTCTGCGTGTGCGCAGAGCACAGAAGAAATGTAGTGGAAACGTACTTCGCTACTCGTGTAACTGCGACTTCTGTAAGTTACATGCTCATAATTACCGATATACACCGCAGCATAACTTTCTACGGCACGTTTCTAAGGCAACACCGCATTCACTAGAGGTGCTTTTGTACCGCTTTGAAGCGTCGAACTCGTGGCTAAGTGGTAGCGTCTCCGTCTCACACTCAGGAGAGCCTGGTTCGATTCCCACCCGGCCCATCTTGCAAGTTGTTTTTAATTCATGAAGTGTCTCCCGGGATTTATCGCTCACGGCCAAACGCCACCGACGACACCCGCGCCGGCAGTAAAGCTTGGTGCCTGCAAGCGCGCGCCACCGTAGCCGCCGTTGCGGCTCCTTGTGTTCTAATATCGAGCAGCGGTAGACGCTAGCGAAATGCACTAATATGAGAGGTATGGTGAATATAGGCAAAAACAACATTAAGAACGAGCCTTCGTTCCTTCTCAGTGCCGCGGTTTGATGTCCCGCGGCCGTCCACAACTGTTCGACAGCGCCATGTGCTAAACTACCGGCGATGCACAGTCCCCTTCGTCGCGACCGTCAGCCGCAGAGAAACCCAACGGCGCACTAGAAATTTATCAAGCGTGACAAGACCCCGCGCGAGAGTGAGGGCGAAGTCTGGCGTCACTAGGGGCACTGTCGCCGTCAGCGCGCGGAGCTAGGGTGCCTCGATGCGCGCGCCCTCTCGGAGGGTGGAGTCATTCTGTGAAGGGGTCAGTGCCGCCTTCCGACCGCCGGCCGCGGTTGCGCTCCCCACATTTCATTACGGCCGGTCGACAGAGACACGTGCACGGTGTTTTCTGGTCCGAAATGCCCGGGTGTTGCGTGCGCCAGTGCACGAACCCCTCACGGAATGAATGGAAGAAGCACTGACTTCATTTGAGTGCAGCATTTTTCACCGTATTGGTGGCTTTCTTGTGAAAGGAATTTTGAAAAAAGAAACGAGAAACTGCGAGTAGTGCAGGGCTGCAATGCTGGGCTCGACGAGCCATGAGCATGCATATTTAACTGCGCTAAAAGAGTATGTTCATGATGGTAAGAACTTATGTTATCCGAGCGGTGAAGTTATGAGCATCTCACATCCTGCAAAGAGCACTTTGAAGGAATCACGTCCTGGACTGACAACCTGTTCACCCTGAAGTCTCTTCTAAAGGCTGTGACAGAATATTCAATCAAGAAGGCTCAGTGCAGTCTGGAGGCAGGCCAACGACACAAGGATTCTCTGGAACACATGCTGATATCAGGTTATGCAAGAAGAGGCTACGCATTCACTTGCGCCAGCTCGAAGCTGCGAGAATTAGTGGGAATGGAAGCAAGACATGCGCTGCAGTTAATTTGCAGTGAGTTTTAGCGCTTGTTGTTTTTAAAATCCTCAATGTCCAACGCGGAGCGAGATAGCAGCGCCCCGGTGTGGCCCCGCAGCCGCTCCGGCCACCTGTGCCGTGGTCCGTTTACTTTTTTGGCCGACAGTACATACAGCGTCCCTGGAACACCACTGGCGACTAAGGTGTTGCACGGCAGCTGTCACCTTTGTTTCATCCTTAGCGCTTGCATGACTTCGAGCCTCCGAAATGCAAAAATAAATAAATAAATAAAACCAAAGCCTGTATCGTAATCCTGCACTTGATTGCTTTGACAGTATGTGTACGGCTGCACCTTGCTTTGTCACCAACTCTGCAAGTCATCACTTCAAAAAAGAACTCGGCCAAGCCTCCACGCAAAGTCATCCGTCGGTTTCGCAGGCATGAATGAAAACGGTGGCCAAGAACGTAAACCAATCACCACCGCTTGTCACCACGCATTCCGGTCAGACGGATACACAACAGCGGCGTCACACTTGGGAGAGGCCTCATAGCGGGCGGGGCCGTCTCGCATGGGTAATTATATGGCTTGGGCTGAAATTTCATACCTACATATCTCGGGACACAGGCCGGTTACTAAAATTGTACAAAATAGAATAGTCACCAAATGGCACCGCCTCTGAGTTTTCAGTATAAATGGCCATGCTAACTGCAGTAAATAATAGTTGATTACCCAAGTTAATTAAATACTGACGTTACGACGACAATTATCCTCATACGCGCCGTGGTTGCCCAGTGGCGATGGTGTTGGGCTGCTGAGCACGAGTTCGCGGCATCGAATCCCGGCAACGGCAGCCGCATTTCGATGGGGACGAAATGCGAAAACACCCGTGTACTTAGATTTAAGTGCACATTAAAGAACCCCAGGGAGTCAAAACTTCCCGAGTCCTCCAATATGGTGTGCCTCATAATCAGAAAGTAATTTTGGCACGTAAAAGCCCATAGTCTTTAAGTATCCTCACAGTTTCCGACCGCGTGGCCGCATAAGCTAGCTATGCAGGGTGTTGAAAGTTAAACTTTCCGGGTTTTTAAACAAACATTCGAAGAGGCGTACACAGAAGCCATTTGATACCTAGGTTATGCGGCCAGACGGTTGCAAACTGTGCGGATAATCCGCCTTTTCCATTTTCCTGTGCTGCCCTCTGCCGCACGCCGCTGAAAACGTTTTGGAAGGGTCACGGGGCTTTCGCCTGTTGATTTGTGCACCTGCGCGCACGTTGCCTGCGCGTCGGTTGCGCGTTTCGTGGATCGCGAATCATTATTAATGGCTTCTTCGGGGCAGCATGTCGTTCCTGGAAGCCATGTAGCGCTCACCAACTACTGGGTGAGCAGGCCTGAGTGCGCTGTTCCGCGAACAGTGCGGTCGATAAAATCACGCCGAGTTCCGTTAGGCAACACGGCTGCCTTGGAATTTGTCACTGATTTCTGCACTTGCACATCGCTTTTTGTATTCTCTTCACACATTATTTAGACATTTCGCTTATTCAAGAAGTCTTCGAGTGCAGCCTTCTGCGTCGGATTTATTAAAGCGGTGCACTTGTTTACATCGACATCTACAGCCGCAGATCGTTGTTATCATCAAATATTGTGGAAAACGTGCATCACTGATATGAAATAGCGTCAAAACGTAGCAAAACATGCATATCTGCGCATATGCGCCGTGTTGTTACACCCCGAGATGAGTCAATATGAGCGGGCGAACTACTTAAACAACGGCGACTGTGATCGAGATACCTATATTACGGGCGATTAATTAACTCATTCATGCTTTTCTTTCACTCCATCATACTTACAATTTTAGAGTGCCATGAGCGTTATTAGCGAAAACTGTGCTCGCATAAGTGCTCATTTGTAGGCCGTGTTGTTCTCACGAAAACGCGCGGATGCCATCGCTCACATTGCGCTGGTATAACTGAGCGAGGCGGTTGTTTATGCTGCTGTATACCGAATACACAGTCTCTTGTTTGCCGCTAGACGCAGAGGCAAACAGTGCATCTCTGAAATTGAGAAATGTGTTGGCAAAGCAACACGTACAGGCCCACCCATATACGTGGCGAATGCGACCGACAGCCTACAAGTACGGTGACGTACTAATGTTGGCACAGCGCTGTGTCGCCACTTACCGCTTATTGTGTACGCGCCATGCGAAGAGAAATGTGGTTGATTTCGAATCGCTAAGGCCAGAACTGAACTATGAAAGCAGTTTCATTAGACCTAAGCGCTCGCAGTTCAGTTCCGGTCCACCGGTAGCGGTTGCACGAATTCGACGGCGCCAGGCTTAGCCTTCGCTGAACAGGATCGACATTGGCTCAAACTTCATGGGTACGGCTTGAGAGGGTTAAAACTTGTGTAGTTCAACTTGGCAGGCGTGTTTGACTCATTTTGAGCACGATTAATTATATATACAAGCGAAGACGCTGTCGCTGTTGTGTTGTCGGTTCGACGGCCGATCGCGCTGGGTTCCGTCGCATTAACGATGGTCGTCACGCTGATTTTGCCGATGCCGTTGGCAAGAAAGCCCGTCGCAGTAAAACTCGCGCTCGTCGGTTGGGTCGTTGTCGACCTGGTATGATCAAATGGTATCAGTGACGGACAATAGTCGGTCGATCATTGGAGTGAGCGTCTTGTTGGTCTCGTATCGGCCCAGAATTTGCCGCGCCTTACGAGTACGTGCAGTCAGGCACGCGCTGCCATCGCCAGCAAGCGAGGACCGACGCTGCAAGATTTCACGGGTTTTTTGGTTAAATTTGCTAGCCATCCGTTACCTGACTCACGGTGCTGTCCGGACAACTCGGACGATGCCCTGGCCGCTTTCTCTTATAAAGTGGAGTTGCAGTCTTACGCGACGCACGTTTTCGGCCCCGTACCGACGTCGCGCTACCAGTAGAGTTTCAACGCGACTGGTACACGGCACGAGTGTTTGCAGCGGCGCGCGTCCCAGCGCTTTATTTTTCTGAGGCGGGGGGGGGGGGGGGGGGGGCGGCGGTGGGTTGGCGCGCGCCCCCGCGCGCGACCCTTCCAAAACGTTTCGCGACTAATCCGCTAGGGCAGGGCGCATGCGCCGTCGCGCCATGAAAGAGGCGGATTGTCGACGTAATGCCAGTATTTAAATAAATTCGATAACTATACTTTTATTTACTGCAGTTAGCATGTATATTTATACTGAAAACTCAGAGGCAGTGCCATTTGGTGGCTACTTCATTTTGTAGAATTTTAGTAACCGGCCTTTGTTCCGAGATTTGTACGTATGAAATTTCAGCCCAAGCCATCTAATTACGCATGCAAGATGGCACCACCCGCTATGAGGCCCCTCCCAAGTGTGACGCAGCTGTTGCGTATGACGATCCGTCTGACAAGTATGCGGGGTGACAGGCGGCGGTGATTACTTTTCGTTCTTGGCCACCATTTTCATTCGTGGCTAGCGAAACCGAAGGATGACTTTGCGCGGCGGCTTAGCCGAGCTCCTTTTTTTAAGGAATGACTTGCAGTGTTGGCGACAAGGCGCGGCGCAGCCGTACACGTACTGTCGAAGCAATCAAGTGCAGGATTACGTTTCTGGCCTTTGTTTTATTTATTTATTTTTGCATTTTGGAGGCTCAAAGTTAAAGTTCAGGGGTATTATGCGCTAAAACCACTTTCTGATTATGAGGCACGCCGTAGTGGAGGACTACGGAAATTTCGACCACCTGGGGTTCTTTAACGTGCACCTAAATCTAAGTACACGGTGTTTTCGCATTTCGCTCCTGTCGAAATGCGGCCGCCATGGCTTGGATTCGATCCCGCGACCTCGTGCTCAGCAGCCCAACGCCATAGCCACTGAGGAACCACGGCTGTTGGAGGGTCAAAGTCATACAAGCACTAAGCAGGAAACAAAGGTGGCAAATGCCGGGCAGCACCTTAGTTGCCAGTGGTGTTCCAGGGACGCTCTATATATCTGTCCGAAGTGTGTGATTTGAGCGCTCTGCATCGACGATATGTATACCTAGAAGGAGGACTGAACTAACGTCCACACGTGCAAATTTAGTCATGTCCACCAGGGAAGCAAGGCGAAACACGTAGCCAACGGAATGTAGGGGAGAGGGGTGACATATCAGCAAGAAAATGCGAGGGGTCGCAGGTGCCAGGAAAGTGTTCGTTTGGTCTTGCCCTGGCAGCCGCGTTCCTCGCGTGTTTCTTGTTAACATGTGACCCCTCTCCCCTAGATTCCATTGGCTACGTCTTTCGCCTTTCTTCCCTCGGGGACATGATTGAATGTGCACGTGTGGAGTTGCGGCTTCTTCACAGACTCTACCTGGTTCGCTTTCCTTCTGTTTTGTTTTTCATAATGCTACTGTATGTACGCGCAAGTTTGCATTAGCGCTTGTTTTCGTTTACTTAGGCATGAGCCAATGAACGTGTTGGTATTCATGCCTTCACTAAATGTACGCATATTTTGCGGTCATATACTACTTTTTATTAATGCCACTGCTTGTACGCGCATACTTGTAAAGTTTGTATTAATGTTTATGTTGTTTCTTTTTCGCTTCTTTCTAGTTTTTACGGAGAAAAATGTGAAAAATTAACTATGTGTGCTTGCAATCCACTCTTAATGAAGACCGCACCCCGGCCGAAACGTCAGAAAAGTTGTGGAATTTTCGCTACGTGATTCTAATCTTTGAACTATTTCTATGGCGGTTCCTGCTATCCTATGCAACACTGATATATATATATATATATATATATATATATATATATATATATATATATATATATATATATATATATATATTGACGCGGAAGATGAAGAAGCGTAGGAACCGGGGCTGAGGGGAAGAGAAGAAGGAAGTTAGAATAAAAGGTAGACAAGATGGACGCCAGTTCCACAGCAATATTTCCGTCTATTCTGTCCTTTCACTAGGAACACTACATTATTTTGGCGCAGTCGACAACTGACTCCAACATGTGGGTGACATTTTTCCTTGAGGAGACCTCTGCAGAGAAGATAATCTTTTCGACATACCAAGCTCAAGATGAACGAGCGGTGGAACTACCTCGCGAGCTCGACTCGCCAGAACTCGTGAACCTGGTTTTAGAGAAGGCTTCCATGAACACTGCTGAACTACGTCGGAAGGGTGCTGTGAAAGTTAACTTGCGTCTGGCGATCTTGGACGAATTAGTTCTTCAACCGATGCGTCGAAAGGACTCTGGATCACAGTCGTCGGCGGAAGAGGTGAGCCTCGTTTTGAAAGCTCTTCGGCTACAACAAGAACAGATTTCGCAACAAAAGCAACTGGTGACATCACTTATAAGCTCTCTAAACGCTGAGAAGCCGGTGACTAATTTTGTAGAAGCCGATGCGTTCGACGGCATGCCTTCAAGTCCAGAAAGTTGGCTGGAATTCTATGACAATGCCGATGGGTAGAACAACTGGCACTCTAATGAGGACAAGATTACTAACATGCGTCGTTACTTAAGAGGTGTTGCACGGAAGTGGTATGATTTTCACATTATTGAAGAGGCTGGCAACTCTTGGAACCAGTGGAAGGAAAAATTCTTGACGACATTCCGAAGCAGCCCAGTGCAAAAATGGGACGCTGCGCTTAATTTCAAATTCAAGCAGGGCTCCCTCGTCGAGTATTTCTTTGAAAAACGTCGCCTTTTAAAGCTGGCCGAGCCTATGCTTCCTCCTTCTGCCGTTGTAGCACTAATAATGCACGGACTGCACGCGCAAGTCCTGAGGCAAGTGCAAATACGATCACTTAAATCTATGGATGGTCTCCTGGAGTGCCTTCACGACATACCATCTACTTGAGAAGAAAATATATGCACTAGCTCAAGCAGTCACTTGAGACGGTCCGGCGCGGATTGGTCAAGCCGTAATCAGCGAGAACCGAGCCGCCTTGCAGGCGGCCCAGAGAACTTTGGTTGGCGCGCTTCCAGAGGTCGGGTAAATGACGTCGACAGCGACCCCGTTCCCCTACTTTCGGACGCTCAAGGGTCTCCGACGACAAAAAACTAATAAACAAGGGTGATCAGTCCGACCCGATGACCACAACTGAGACTGTTTATTTAACTTGCTCTAGCCTACTTCACATTCCTGTCAAAGTGGGAAACAGACATATGATGGCTTTGGTTGACAGCGGTGCTTCTGTGTCTATAATAAATGCCAAGCTGGTAGATTCAAGTCACCTGCATAGTGGAAGAGTACTATGGGTGCAAGGTTACGATGGAAAAGTGGCGATGCATAATCGGTGGGCCTCAGTAAACATCGATATCCAAGGTCATGAAATAGAGAGTGAAGTACTGGTGATAGACGGGGTGACGTATTCTGCTATCCAGACCAGATATAAAGAAACTAAACATCAGCGTATACTGGGACGATGCGGTTTTAGTGGAAGGGCTATCAAGGGAAGAGAGAAAGCAGGATAGAAAAGATAACCTGCGAGTTCTCAAGTGCGCGGAGGATATTGGAACGACCTATCCTGAACTGGTATGCATAGGAAGCTATGCATACCAGTTGCCTATGCATACACAAGGTGCCTTTCGAACTAAGTGACAAGACCGTCATCCGGAAATCACCTTATAACATGTCAAGAGAGCGCAAGATATGGTTGAAGAAGGAAATGCAGGAGATGCTAGACGCCGATATAATCCGGCCTTCGGTGTCACCCTTCGCCTTTCCCATAACTTTTGCGCCGAAGGAAGATGTAACTTTCAGACTGTGCACAGATTACAGGGTTCTCAATCACCAGACAGAACTTATACCATTTCCCGTGCCGAAGATAGACACGATTATAGATGAGACAGGTGGCTGCCGAAGTTTTTCACGGATTGACTTGTGCAAAGGTTTCTGGCAGATCCCGCTAACCGAAGAAACAAAAATGTGCACTGCTTTTATCACGCCTTACGACCTGTATGAGTACAACCGGCTTCCTTTCGGCTGGAAAAACTCGCCAGCATGGGTTCAGAAGATTATGAACGAAGTCCTGAAGCCTTTCCTAGGTGTCTTTTGTAACGTGTACATAGACGATATTATTGTCTTCTCCAAAACAGAGGCTGAGCATCAGGAACACCTGTCCCATGTATTAAATGTCTTGAGCTAGGCACACCTCAAGGTTAATTTTAAGAAAAGTGCGTTCTTTCAAAGAAAGTTGTGTTTCTTGGAAGAGTCTTTGATGGAATTACCAAAAGCACGAAACAAGAGTCCGTCGAGAGGATATCCCAACCGGTAAAACCATATGGCGTCCACTCATTGCGTGTGTTTTTGGGATTAGCAGGACATTTCAGAGCCTTCATAAAAGACTTTGCCATAAAAACAAGATGCCTCACGCGCCTAACGCAGAAAGAAGTTAAATTTGAGTGGGATGAGGAATGTGAATTTGAATGAGGATGAGTCTACCGTGATCTGGTGCACAGAATCTCTGCTGACCCTATTCTACGCATACCAGATTTTACTTTACCCTTTGAACTGAATACCGACGCCTCAGACTATGGGACAGGTGCAGTCCTGTACCAGAAATGTCCAGAAGCATCCGGCCGAGAAAAGCGACACGTAGTAAGTGACTACAGCTACACCCTCAAACCACCTGAAGTCAACTACACCACTACCGAAAAGGAAGCTCTTGCATTCCTTAAAGCAATTCAGTACTTCCGTACGTACCTAGAAGGTGCGAAGTTTACTTTGTTCACCGATCACCAGGCCCTCACTCATCTCTTGAATATGACCCAACCTAAGGACGTATCGCCAGATGGGTGAATTACTTGCAGCAGTTCGATTTCACGATCTCCCACAGACCTGGACCCCTTTTGACTGATGCAGATGCATTGTCTAGACTGATGATACAGGCCAACAAAGAACAATCGGAAGAAATCAATGAAGTTAAATTGTGGCAAGGCACTGAACAACTGATTTTTGTGGAAGGTCGCTATCAAGTACCGCCAACGCTGGTTTCCAGGGTGCTTTATTTGTAACACAACAGCCCAGAATCTGGAGGACACTACGGATTTTGGCGCACCTACAACAAGCTAGTCAAGAGATTTACGTGGCCTCACATGAAAGAAGACGTCAATCATTACGTTCGTTCATGCCACATTTGTCAAGTCAACAAAGTGAAATATAAGCAGCCTACGGACGCCATGATAATACCTTCCCACTCGAACGTGCCCTTTGTAGTTATACATCTGGATTTTGCCGAGCTAAGTAAGAGACGAGAAGGAGTCCGAAAAACGCAAGCTTTTCTTCTGGCCATAGATGAATGCACCAGGATGGTCGCGGCACGGGCAGGAAAAGAAGATGCGAATAGTGTCATTGCGCTCCTCCAACGGGATATGTTTAGGACAACCAGGACGATCGTATGTGACAACAGTCCAGCGTTCATGGGTGAAAAACTAGCAAGATGGGCTCGAGACCACAACATATCAATTAAATTCTTTGCGCCATACCATCCCGCGGCGAATGGGCTTGCAGAGCGTGCTATACGAGATATGAAACAATACATCAGGATGTAGGATAGTTTCCCTGGTGGATGGAAGCGCTCTTTAGGAGCAGCTGTAAGGCATCACAATCGCTCCTACACCAGTGGCTTGGGATGCAGCTCGTAGTTCGCTTCTTCAGGAGAAACTCCTATTCTTCAGGCGGACCGTGAACTAGGGCTGTAAGAAAATCTCAAGATCGTCGAGGACAGGAAACATAAATCGCAGGAGGAGAGGTACCGTGAACGAATGAAAAAAAAATTTTTGACAAGAGACATTGCTCAGATATCCCAGACATTCAAGTCACCGACCTCATTCTAGTTAGGAAAGGAGTAAGAGAATCCAGTGCAAAATTTTATGGTCCTTACTCTGTGACAAAGACAGCCACTCAGAAAGGAATACTGAAGACTGTGTGGTACATTGGTGAACGTGGCTCAGTTGAATGTGCTTCGATTGGAAATGTTTTCAAGTATTACCCCAGGAGGGGTTTGCAAAAGAAACCTGGAAGGGTGAAGCGGTATGAGCCTTCGAATAGAAGATGAAGAAGCGCAGGAAGTGGAGTTGAGGGGAAGAGAAGGAAGTTAGAATAAAAGGTAGACAAGATGGACGCCAGTTCCACAGCAATACATTCCGTCAATTGTGTCCTTTAACTAGGAACGCTATATATATATATATATATATATATATATATATATATATATATATATATATATATATATATATTATAGGTGAAAAATAGAAAGCCAACAGACAATGGCACGCAACACACCATAGGAAATTATTTGTAGCGCCTATGTGAATTAACAAATGATAAATTAAAGTGGAAGAAAAATAAGCTGGCCGTGGATGGGACACGCATTACGCGTGAAATGCTCTTACGAAATAGCTACTGAGGCACCGCTGACCCCATCAACTTTTCAGGGTATTTATGTCTATCTCGTAAAAGTAACCCTGGGAGTATTGGCCAGAGCTACCACTCACGACCGCGGCACTGGTGGCGCTGGCTAACACTCCGAAGGTTATATATGGGAATTTTATTTATGCCTATATATATATATATATATATATATATACATAGGCATAAATAAAATATTACGATGGAAGGATTGAAGCGCAGCACCCCTAGCACGCTGTAGTAGATGGAGTACATAAACATTTGCCGCATGCAAGGCGGCGCGTTGAGGCTCTTGGTGCGTTTCATGGCATTTCATGGCAATATGAGCACTTCATGCGATACTTTGGCCGTCGTCGATATGTCGACATAACAATACCCACTTCTTTAGTTTTCTGAAAAACATTACTCACACTAACTGTACACCTTCCATTTGCGTCAGAACTTGAACGCCAGCTGAGAAAATACGCCCACGAGCGTTCGTGTTCCCATTGCACAGACAGGTGCACAGAAGCGACTCTATTGTAAGACCTTAGAATAGAGAGTTTTAGTTTGCTGTAGCGAACTGTAACACAGCTAGGCAGACCCTGCATGGGTTTCTCACACGCAGTAGTCATGGTAGTACCCATAAGTGCGGCGTTTCTATAGCAAAGCAGCGCGTCTCTCACATCGCGCCAACATGCGTTCCCGTGGTAATTGTCCGGAACGCCAGCAGACAATATCCAGCGACACGCTAATAGCAGTGAAGCAAGGAGGGCGCACATAAGGTACAAGAACACTCTGTGGTCCAGACGCAAGAACAACGTACAGCTGCGTTTGCGGCGCACGCTGCAGCTACGCGCCGGGAGCGCCCAGACGCGGCATGAGGAAACAGGAGTCCGTGAAGGAATGCCTTAGAACACACTTTTCCAGGAGTTTTCTTGCTGCCATTGGTCCGTGAAGGCGAAAGTGAACCACCAAACAATACTCGGTCCGCCAAATGTGTCTCGCCTTCCGGACGCCGCAGCTCTGTCCGAGGGTGACGCATTGTTAGCTTCACGAAGTGATTCGTCGCAGTGGAGGAGGACAGGCTAGAAGGTCACTACCCCCGTTGGCCCATCGTAACAGGAGTGACGCGATAACGTACGGTGCGTAGTGACTCCGTCGCTATACCCCCCCCCCCCCATCCCCCGACCCCAACCCTTCCCGGAAGACTGTCGTTCATCGACTTGTACAGGAGGTTGCACCGCCTTACTACTTTTTTTAAAAATTCGTCTGAAACATTTTTTAGTTTTTTTACGGATTCACAAAAACATTCTGCGGAGTGTAAGACGCGTGAATCCTGTTTTCTTTTTTTTTGGGGGGGGGGGAAGGGGGCGGGATTCTTTGCTTTAGCGAAATAGCAGCAATAATTTTCACATTTTATGTCACTGATAGCTGAGACGGCCTAGAAGGCAACATTGATGCCTTTAGGTAGCGTGTGTGGGTTTATTGACCAGTTGCCTTCACCCAAAAAGATCACGTTCTCGTGACGCCTGCGGCATAAAGGACGTTCCACGTTCGACGCCAAGGTCTATGAGTGGTCGTGCTGGCTAAGACTCCCAGGGTTCTACTAGGACACATAAATACCCTAGAAAGTGGATGGGAAAACGGCGCCGCGGTAGCTCAATTAGTAGAGCATCACACGCGAAATCCGAAGGTTGTGGGTTCGGTTCCCACCTGCGGCAAGTAGTTTTTTCATCCACTTTCATTTCGAATAATTTATCGTTTCTTTATTTCATTTATTAAGTTAAGCACAAGTAATTTCCAGTACGTTGTCCTTGGTGTCAGTGTTTGTTGGCTTCTTATGATATAGCTTAGACGGTTTGATTAAATGGCGATTAACAAAAGTTATCGATGCGTTCCGCACTTTATAAAAGGAGAGTCGCTTTCTTTTGCAAGCATCAACAAGCGAACGGCATTCTTTACCTTATTATCGCCAATAGAATATAGTTCGCATATTTGTGAACCTTATTACACATGCATTTTGCCTCTTTTCTCTCGTGCACTTCAGTTTCTCTAGCTTTTGGTGCGCTTGCTGCCTTTTGCAGTTATTGTTTTGTATCCTCTCTGCATGTTTCAGTTCTTCGTTTTAACGTTTCTCTCCCGATCTCAAACACATCAGCGAAGCGTTGTCGAAGATTTCCACCAAAATTAGGACCGCGGATGGCGCCTTTGTTGTTTAATTGGAACAGTGTAAGTCAGGCAGAGCCAACTACAAAAATTAACAACTGTTCTTTTTTTTTCCGTATTAACCATTTCATGACTGAAGCTGCTGTCGTGCAGCCAGATGACACCACGTGCAAGGTAATCGTGCCGTACAGTTAAGATTTCTTTTCTTATACTTGCAGCTTAGAAACGGGACTCTTACCAAAGCAGGTCAAGTTGCATCCACCCATGGTGCGGAAGTTGTTGTCGTTGCCGCCGCATCCGTGGTAGTTGAACCGCACGCACTCCTCTTTCTGCACGTCGTAGTAGAAGCGGATTTCCTGTAGCTTGGCAGCTGCGCCGTCACCGCTGGAGGGGTCGCAGAAGCCCTCTTCTAGAGGCAAGTGGCAAAGTCCTGAGTGGCAGGCAAGGCATCCCGGAACGAGAAGAACGTGGAATAGCAGATTACTTCAGAGCGCTCGACAGGGAAATTGTCTGTTAGGCGGCGCTTCTTACAATTTTGAGATACCCATGCACTCGTGAGCTTATCGGGGGATGAGCCATGGGCTGCAATCATAACAATAAAAATCATACTCGTGCAAACGGCTTCTATCTGTCGCTTCCTGAAGCACGTTGAAGGTGTCAGCAGGTCGAGTATTGTACCGTTATATTCTGTATTCGCGCAGATCCACATAACAGAACGTTCGTTCATAAACTCATGACACAAAGTTTCGTTAGGAAATAGAAGTGTCATCATCGACATTGAATGCGGCTTCCAGCAAGACGGACTTTAAAAATAAACGCAACACGTACTTCCACTGCTCTATACGAATACAGTTTGCGTGCCTGAAACCTGAACTGACTTCAAGTAGGTCCTTCAGCGAGCTACTTCAATGGCACTTTGTATATGATCAAGTATTAAACAGTCGTGTTGCTGTCCCTTTTAAACTGGCACGCACTTCGAAGCACACGTCTGGATTACGCACTACGACAATACTAGGTACACGCTTAGGTGGCTATGTTTGAGCAGAGCTGTAATATTGGGCGGAGTTGGTTCATGTTGATTTTGAGCGCCCTTGTGCCATTGGATGCTGTAGCGAAATTTGCAATGCTTTCTCTCAGGAAAGGCGTAATATGCCTGGCCTTACTGTCAAAGTTTTTCAAGTGCATTTGTGAATAACAACCGTCATCACTGCACTCCTGTGACAGCTACCGAAACACGTCGCGCGTAGTGATAGTGCATAGTGAGGAAATAGTTGCGAAAATAAAAGAATACACTGCTAATAAACCAGCACAGGTGACGCTCTGACAAGGAAGGTATGTTATGTTGTCAGCACAGATATTCTGCGGCTTCTTTTGTATTTCAATCAGTTTTGCACATCAGTCAAACAGACGCCACCAAGCCACCGCTATAGCTAGGATCAGCCCCATGGCACAGTAGGTGATAAAAAAAACGTGAGTGGATAAACATTTAAAAAATGGTAACCAATACTGCTATGAAACAAAAGCAAAGCCGCCGCCGGTTTCACGATGCACTTCGGCGACAACAAATGCTTCATAACCGCCAATGAGTCCTCCCTGTTGTAATCACAGCCGGCCGGCGGCCGTTATGTTTGCGAAGCAGTTCAGCCTAGAAGTAGCTTTTTGATCTGTAAATCAGAGGCCGCGTTTGGTTATTCCTTACAAAGGGTCTGATGTCCCAAAATAACAGTGCGGCTATGAAGGACGCCATAACGAAGGGCTCCAGATTCATTTTGAGCGCGTGGGAGTGGAGTTTAGCGTTGTTGGTGCGCGCGCACATGTAAGGACCTTGTAGCGTGGCCAAAAGAGACGCGCGGCTCAACAAGACGGCGGAGGAGAGTAATAGCCGTCGGGCGGTGGGGAGCCGCGGTTTAAGGAAAGGGCGTGAGGGGGGTGACTGCGACGCGGGGCTTCCGCCATTCGGTTCACCGAAGCAGTGCCGTGGCTTTCAACTCAACCCATTGCCGCTGGACAGCACCGATTCCGAGACATTCCGCGACCCTACCGGATTCTCCACGTGCGTGGAAGTGTTTTGTGCGGGGGACTGTGTCTTGCGAAGTTGTGAGACAAGAGAACCAGCGCAATGCACGGTATTTATGGCAAAGGCCTCTAGACATTGGAACTCCAGGTAGTGTCATCCTGGTGGCCCGTTGTGTGCACACTGCTCGCACCGAAGTGTGATTGGACGAACGATGGGGCGGGGATGACGTTGGGGACGTGTTTAAGTAAGTGCAGTGTCGTTGAAAGGGGGATTCGGTGGACATTCGGCTAAGAGAAAAAATATAAAAAATTATGACATCATTGTAACTTTTGACTCGTAGCTTTTCGTTGTCTGTGTAAATAGTTTCCATTTCATCAGTTTCCTGCATAAAGAGTTAGCCCCTTGAAATCAGCGTCCCAGCCTTGCATACAGTAATCTGATTCGCGACATCCACAACATCTTCAAGTTTACTTCAGTGACGTTGAGGCGATTATCCCCTGTGGAGTTCTTAAAAGTGCAGAGAAATCTAAGCACACAAGCATTTTAGTATTTCACCTCCATTCAGAATGCGCCAGCCGCTCACGGGAGTCAAACGCGCTACCTCGTGCCCAGCAGCAAGGCGCCATAGCCCCTCAGTCTTAACGACCTGCTTCATTTTTTCATTTACTTAATTAAGTGAAATTGTATGGTTTTACGTGCAAGACCAGGATACGATTATGATGCCGGCTGCAGTGGGGGACTCCGGAATAATTTTGACCCCCTCGGATTGTTTCATGTGCACCGAATGCACGGTAAACACGCGCTTTTTGCATTTAATCCAATCTAAATGCGGCCACCGCTGCCGGGATTTGATCCCGCGCTCTCGGGCTTTGCAGCGTGACGCCAAAGATAACACCGCAGCAGGTTCATTTTCCCCCCTTCGTCATTAGTTCTGATGACGCCGTGCCGCCGCTATGGCTGGAAGTGGCTACTATAAGTTGGACACATAACATGACAGGAAATAAAATGAAACACTACAAACTAAGGGTGTCATGTTCGAACGACGACGCTCCACAGGCCTGATCAGGTTGCCTTGACCTGCTGGCCCTGGCACCATGTAACCTCAACACAACGATCGTAAGCGTTACAAGCGATTATAAGATCAAAAGGCTCGAGTGTTGAAGTAGACTAATAAAACCTACTTTTTCGAGGAAAATAAAAACAAATTTTTGCCCTGTGGACCTCGCCTAACGAACGTTTTAAGTGGGAATAGGCATGAGTGACATGAATAAAAGGAACACAACAAAGGAAGACAAATTACAAAAATTATCACTGGCACCCAATGTGCTACACGAAAACGGCGTATGGGGCAGCCATATGTCGGACGTGAAAAGTTCTTATATAAAGCCCAGCAGAGTTGAAATGTGCTCTTCAGCGAGATAATTGTATGCTTATGTAATGGGAACAGCGTCTTAGAGACTAGTAGTAGTAGAAAAACTTTATTAAATACAGAACCTGAAGGGGCTCCTACCTAAGTCCCTCAGAGGAGTTAGGGAGGTGAAAAACGGAGTTTGTCCGGCAGGGTGGTGCCCCTATTCCAAGGCCGCACTGGAACGGTCCATCCGCTCAGCTCGTTGTATCAGTCGTAGCTGATCTTCCAGGGCTGGGTAATAAAGCAACGCCTCCCATTCGTTCTATGTGCCGTTTGTTTCGTGTCCTTCTCCGTGTTCTGCACACTCAGACGTCATGTGAAAGAGTGTTGGTGTTTCTCCACACCACGGTCACATATCTCTATATGCCATGGGGTAGATCAGATGGAGAGAGTGTAGATATATGTAGGGGTTCGTCTGTAATGTTCGGAACACGGATACCGCGGCAGCGTTGAGTTTGCCGGGCGGGGGTAAATAGATTTTTCTATTTTCTCTATAGTAAATAAAGGGTTTCCTTTGTAGCAATTGCTACGAATGGGTGGATGTCTGATTTTCCCTTTATTCATTACTTCTCTCCACCTTACGGGTTTCCGCAGAACTACTACGTCAAACTCTTGCCTTTGCTTCGCGTTGTCGACAAATTCGACTTCGCCCTGCCTTCTGCTAGCCGCCTGGTTAGCTCAGATGGTAGAGCGGCTGCCCCGGAAAGGCGGTGGTCCCGGGTTCGAGTCCCGGACCAGGACGAATTTTTCTTCCACTATGAGGCTTTTCTTTCAAGGAACCCGTATGGGTTTCCTTTGTAGCAATTGCTACGAATGGGTGGATGTCTGATTTTCCCTTTATTCATTACTTCTCTCCACATTACGGGTTTCCGCAGAACTACTACGACATTCTCTATAGTATATCAGAATTGTTGCGTAGCAAGGGTCTAGAGGTGTTGGGTCTTCTATCGCCGGGTACGGGGGTTGCCCGGTGATTTTGTAAAGCCTCCAGCCGCCTCTTCCGCATGCAGGTTCCCGGTGACGCCCTCGTGCCGCGGTGCCCATGTCACAGTTCGGATGTATCCAACCGCGGGGTCCCATGCAGTCCCGACAACTATCGCCTGTGCTCCAATTTTGCCCCTGAGATTTTGCCCCAGCCCACTTTTATTGCGAGGGCAATTGCAACCTTTTCCGCTTCAGTTGTAGAGGCGCGAGCTATTGAAGCGCCGGCTGCAGTTTTCCCTCCACGGTCCGTGACCACTGCCACCACCCTCCTTGCATCTGTGTGATAAGGCGTAGCGTCAGTGAACCTCGCCGTACCGTTATATTTTTGTGATTTTGTCAATGTATTCTGCCTTAGCCTTTCTTCTCCTAGAATGCAGGGTAGGATTCATGTTCTTTGGTATTGGGGATACCGTCTACCATTCTCTAAGCCCCTTAGTTTCATGATGGTTGTGTATTAGGGCACCGCGCTCTAACATGCATAAGACATCGCTGCCTCTTGGAGTCTAGAGCGGACGATTTCGTTGTGCTCGTAGCTGTTCTTCGGTTAATTCTTAAATCATGTTGTGTAGGCCAAGCGCCAGTAGCTTGTCGTTTGACGTATTCCGAGGTAATTTTAGGTCTGTATTGTAGGCCATTCGTATTATTTGGTTTGCTTTTTCTTTCTGTTGCTTGTTCATATTATGATAGGGAAGTCAGTATATGTTGTGACTGATTACGAGACCTTTCACCATACGGAGGGTACCTTGTTATCCCCATACGGTTGTTTTTTATTCGGGCGATCATGGGTGAGATCTGTTGTACCGTTGTTTTGAGTCTATTGAGTGTGCACGCATCTCTGGTTACCTTGCAGGCACATACCCAGTATTCTTATGGTATGGTATGGTATGATGAACTTTATTTAATGTCCTGAAGATCAACCCTTAGGTTGACGCAGGCGGCTCCCACGTCGGGACAGTAAGGTTTAACTTTACCGCCGTATCATGGGCCTTCTGGACGGCCTGTACTTGATCGAAAAGACCTCCACTGTGTAGGACTCGCTGCCACCAGTCTCTCTCCTTGTCACAGTCTGTGAAAGTCACAGGACACTGCCAAAGCATGTGATCCAGAGTAATGATGCCATTACCCTTCTCGCAATTGATTGGTATCTCTCTTTCAGGATATATCTTGTTAATAAAGTTTGGACTTGGATAAGTTCCTGTTTGCAACAATCTCAGAGTCACCGCTTGAGCTCTATTGAGCTTAGCGTGTGGCACTGGGAATTCCCTTCTGTTGATGTAATAATGCCTCGTGATTTCATTATATGTTAGTAATTGGTCCCTGTTCTCCTCCTGTATATTATTAAGGTTCTGGTCGCGTAGTGCACGGATAGTAAGTCCTCGTGCAGCTGCGTTAGCCATCTCGTTTAAATTCTTCCGAGATGGATCGACAGACCCCATGTGCGCAGGAAACCAGCGGATTTCGATCTCTTGGCTGTCCAACTCACCGATCAGCTGGGCAGCCCTTTTGGTTACAAAGCCATTGGTAAAGTGTCTAATAGCCATCTTAGAGTCACTGTAAATCTTCGTCCACTTATTATTCCTTAAAGCCAATGCTATCGCTACTTGTTCCGCGACTGTCGTGTCTTTAGTCATGATTGTAATAGCATCCCGAGTGAGACCATCTGCATCTACTACTACTGCCGTAAAGGCTTTCTTTCCTCTGACCCACGCAGCATCTACAAATGCCGCATGTTCTCTGTCGTGTTCTATCTCTTGCAGGAGAGCTTTGGCCCTTGCCTTTCGTCTTTCCAGGTTGTGCACCGGGTGCATATTTCTGGGGAAAGGAGTCGTCTTGATTACCTTTATTATGCTATCTTTTAGTTCTACTGTGCCTTCACCTGAAATTTTGGATTCGGTTGGGCACCATCCTACCTCTTCTAGTATTGCTCTACCTGGCCTTGTTCCAGAGAGCCTCTCTCTGTGGGCAATTTGCTGAGCTTCAATTATCTCGGCTATTGTGTTGTGGAGCCCGAGTTTCATTAATTTGTTATCCGGAGTGTTAATCGGTAACCCCACTGTTGTTTTGACTAGCCGTTTAATTAATCTGTTCAACTTGTTTATCTCTGTCTGTGTCCAAGTGAGCATCCCAGCTACATATGAGAAGTGACACAAGGCGAAAGCGTGGACCAGTCTCATGGCGCTCTCCTCTCTCAGCCCTCTGTGTCTGTTAGTGATTCTCCTTAGCAGTCTTATTACCTCCAAAGTCTTGCTTGTGATGTGTCGTATTGTTCTTCCATTTGCCCCGTTTGCCTCCAGGAATAACCCTAAGACTCTAATGGATTCTACTTGCTTAATAGATTCGCCTGCCTTCGTGGTCAGTACTAACCTGGGTTCTTCCTCGGGAACGTATCCCCTCGGTTTTCTACCCCTTCTTCTGTTCTTGAGTACAAGGAGTTCAGACTTATTAGCAGAGCATTTGAGTCCCATGCCTTCTAAAATAGACTCTACCTCATAAATGCTCTTCTGAAGTCTACTTTCCGCATGTCCCATACTTCCTTCAGCGGTCCATATAGTCACATCGTCTGCATAAATGGTAAAGTGAATGCCCTCTATCCCTTTTAGTCCCTTTGCCACTTTTGACATGGCCAGGTTGAAAAGCATAGGTGACAAGACCGACCCTTGTGGCGTCCCTCTGTCACCGAGATCCATCTTCTTTGATTTAATATCCCCGAATCTAAGGTGAGCTGAACGATTGCCAAGAAAGGTTTTGACCACTTCGTAGAGTTTTCTCCCCAATCCCAGTTCGGAAATCACTTCAAGTATTGCTCTATGCTTAATTCTGTCAAAAGCTTTTTCGACATCTAACCCCAAGAGAGCTCGAGTGTTTTTTGGTTTAGCTAATAGCAGTTGATGTTTGATTAACAACATGGCATCTTGTGTGGACAAGCCTGATCTGAAACCAATCAGATTGTACGGTAGGATGTCATTGTCCTCCACATATTTCGTTAACCTGTTCAATATGACATGCTCCATTGTCTTCCCTAGACATGATGTTAACGAAATTGGCCTCAGATTATCCAAGTTGAGTTGCTTGCCCGGCTTTGGTATTAAGATAGGACTGGCCGTCCTCCATTCTTCTGGATATACCCCATTTTTCCATAGGTCATTAATGTATGTGGTCAGATATTTTATTGAATCGTCGTCCAAATTCTTAAGCAATCTGTTAGAGATGCCATCCGGGCCAGCTGCTGACCTACTATTCAGATCATACAGTGCCGTGCGTACCTCACTTTCGGTGAATTCCTGATCCATATATTTGCATTCTACCCCTAAGTAATCGGGATAACTCACATCCTGATCTTCTTTCCTGAGTGGTGCCTTTCTCTGGAATGATTTTTATTGTAAAGTTGGTAACTACAGACTTTTCCGTTGAGCATTGGAGTCCCAGTACTATCGTGCACTCTTCTGTTGTGCTAGCTGCCTGTTGTAGCATTTTTTTCTCGGCTAGGCTGACTGTAGTTTTAGATACGGTTATGCCGTCTGCATATATCGTATGTTGTAGACCGGCGATTTCTTGGCTTCCTTACAAGGCTTGTTATGGCAATATTGAAAAGTGTGGGTGAAATTGCTACCCCTTGTGATGTTCCTTTGTTTAGTGGTCAAATGGTGTTGGATTCACAACCTCCCATCTTCATTAATGCAGTTCTCTGATTAGGAAAACTCGGGGCGTATTGAAATATTCTCTGTTCACAGTTAGTTTCCTCCATCCCTTCAAATATTCCTTTGTGACTGATGCTAACGAAGGCTCCTGTTATGTCAACGACCACGATGACATTTTCCCCCAACTTTGAGATGTCCTACAGTACTTCTTTTAAGAGTGGGAGGATATTTTATATTGCAAGGTGCGGGCGAGAGCCAAATTTTGGGCATCAGCCCATGGTTCTCAAGATGATTTAGGAGCCTGGTTTTGACCAGTCTTTCAAAGGTCTTTTCTAAGCAGGACCTGAGAGCAATCGGTCTCAGATGGTCTATTCTTCGCTTTTTTTTCGTGGGTGAGGCACCATGGGACCACAATCGCACGTTTCCATTGTCGTGGCACAGTACCTTCAAGCCACGTTTGTTTGTGTATTTTATGAGAGCAGCAATGGGGCTTCATTATTTACGTTTCTGATCATACCGTTCGTGATTCGATCGGCACCCGCAGCCATGTTCTTTTTCTATAAAGATGAGTGTTCTGACTTCTGACTCTGTGAAAGGAATGTCTAGCTCTGATTGTGGTGATCCTTTATACCTTCCTTCGTATGAAGGTATCGTCCCGTCTTACGCAAAACATTTTTTTTTATTTATTGCTTCAGTGACATCTTTTGTACCAGAGTATGCGTTTATTAATCTCTCGATGGCTTTACTTTTTTCACTTTTCGTTTTTGTTGCGTCAATCATGGCTTTAAGTATGTTCGATGTTTTGGCCCAGCCAGGGCTCCGTTGAGTGAATCACAGAATCTGGCCGAATTGGTAGAGGCTAGTTGATTCGCGTATTCTTTTGCACACTGGGTGACATCTTCGATATTTGCTTTTGCTTTGCTGCTATGCCTCTCCCTTTTCCATCTTTCTGTAAGGGTTCTCCTTGCTTCGCAGAGATGTTATACGTGGGAGTCGACCTCAGGGACCTGGCTTGATCTTGTTATTTCGTTTGTATACCTTTCAACTTATTTCATCAGACCATTGATTTAAATTTGCTATGCCTGTGGCGGTTATCCTTTCTTCCAATAATTTTCTAAACGCATGCCAGTCCGTTATTCTGGTTTTATTTTATGACACCTGGGGACCAGAGACAAAGCAGGGTATTGGACTACTCGACACCTTCACAATTTTGCACATGGTTAGAGCCGGACTTGTGTCATTGCATTTGCTGTTGCCTATTCTTTTTAGGATTGTTGGATCTGTTAGGAGTGCCGTGGCTGTGACTTCTATTATTTAGCAGTGTCCTTCTCTTCGGCATCCCGCATTAGTTATCCTCAACTTGGATTTTTTGCATTAATGTCGCCCACTACAATTAACGAGTTGTGTTTCGTTAGTTTTACTGTGTCTCCGAAGAGTTGCTTGAAGGTTATCTTCCTTATTTAGTTGGTCTATATATGTTTAATACGAACTCATTGTTCTTGTCTTTACATAACATTTCTGTAATGGTATGTGGGATTTCAATTCCTCCTATAGGTTTATGCTCTATTGCCGTTATGGATTTATGAACAAATGTCGCTGCTTTTCATTTACTGTTTATTGAAGTCTTCCCCGTGAGTACCGTAACCCTGTAATCTTGGCTTCACACCAACCTCTTGTTTGGCTCTGATCGCTGGTGGCCTCTGTAGCTTGGCCACTAGCTGTACAAGCTGTTCCTTCTTCTGTCGGGATGCCCAGCAGTTCCATTGCCATATGTCGCACTCTTATGTAGTTTTCGCTGGTCGGTTAGGCATTTTCGATGGTTTCTTGTGTCATGTTCATTAGGCCCTGCCTGTTGTATGCTTTCCCTGCTCTTTCGCTTATGTGGCTACCATTGGTGTCATTTCTCAACACCTTTGTGAATTCTATTTGTTGCACTTGGATTTTAATTTCCACAGCTTCTACTTTTCTACCTATCTGCGCCACGACTTGTTCGACGGCTGAGGGAACTATATATTTTCGGGGTTGTTTCAGAATCGATATCTTGACTACAGTGTCTTCGATCAATCTTGATGCGTTCTGTTGCTGCCCTGCCAGGGAGGTTTGAGTGGTGCTCTTGCGGTTGTTGCTGCTGCTTTTGTTGGCTTCTAAGTTGCTTATTTTCCCTTTCTAGATCACCCATCCTTGCGCACATTAACTCTAATTATCGCTCTAGTAGTGAGAGCTGTGTGTGTAGTTGTTTGCATTTAGTGTGGAGGAGGTTGGAAGGCTGCTGCTGCCCAGCTTACCATATTTTTCTTCTGTTGTTGTTGTTGCTGCTGCGATGTCTTCTTGCTCTTCTTATTCTTGTTCTTCATGTTATCTTGTTGCCATTGTTGGGCTATCACAGGGTTCTTTCCTCGGTTGCCATCGCTTGAGTTGGAGCGGTCCCCGGAGTTGGATCTGGATCTTAATCTAGAGTGGGATATGGATCGGGATCTAGAGCATGATGCCGCGTCGGTCCCCTCCGATAGGTCGATTGCCTTTCGATCCGTACTGAACCATCGCCACTTAAGAATGCCATTGGACTGCTGGCCGTACTGATGTTTCGGTTGCTGTTGCTGTGGTTTGCCTCAATGGGGGATCCGCTTAAGTGTCTTGGTGCATTTCACTGCCTGTTTTGGGATGACCCCCCCCCCCCCGTATACAGTCACTGTACACATTCACCGTGGATGTCGGACAGACGTCTGTTCTGTGTCCCTTGCTTTTACAAAGCTTACACTAGTGCCTCATGGGTTAATAAGGTACACATCGCGCCTCACCGCCATAGTATAATACATGAAATGCGGCACAATCGATCCGTCAAAGGTTATCATTGCCGTCTAAGATTATCCCAACATGCGCATGTGGACGATTTTGATGCCTTGGATGAGCAAGGTTAGGCTGTTTAGAAGTTCCTCTTCCAGAGTTTCACGTTCGCTAAGGGCACCCGAAGGGTACCCTTAGCGTACCCTTCTGGTGTAGAAATGGAAGTATTCACAGGTTGGGGGGGTCTGCTGTTGTGGAATTCCAGCGCCTTGATTTTCAGTACCTTCTCTGCAACTTGCTCGTAAGGAGTACTTGCGATGATGATGTTGGATCCATTGTGGAGAGGCATCAGGAGTTTGTCACCTCCGCACGTTTCGGGACTTCACTTGCACATTCAACCGCTCTTGCTACTTCATATATTTTTAAATCTCACAACGCGAGCCCTGGTTTGGGCCGTATTATAATATTCATATCGTTCTTGAGTAGCGGCGCCGCTTGTGAGCGTCAGCGGTCTTTTGGCGGACCTGTTGCATCGCGCCTGCTGCAGCGCTCCTTCACAGATGTTCCATTACTGCCGCAGGCGTTCTCGCTACCTCCGCGGGCTTCGTCGGCCACCGACGCCAAGTTTATCATTGTTCTTGCGTTAGGCATAGTGATACCGCCCGTTAAAAATCACTGGCCTGCCTGACTTCTTTGAGGGTCCGCGCTTGCTTCCTTAATAGTTTTCGCTCTCTTAACGATATAGCGAGCTTCCACTGACCTTTTATGGATTCGTCGCTGTCTGCCTATGACGTTTCATATTCTTCGCTCACGTCGCTGTTGGCTGACTAGGATCAAAAGCATAGTAAGATGGACGGAATTCGGGTGCCTCTTATTTTCTGGCAACGCTGGTTTTGAAGCTAAGCCTGCAGTCCTTTTTGAACGTGCCTATGTGCCTCGGTCTCACTGAGTTTGTGGCAAACAATCTTTTATATCAGGAAGCGCGCCCACCAACATTACCCAATTTGAGGTGGGCGAAAATCCAATTGTTTTAATTACGAATAGTAATAATCAACTACCGAACAGCCAAACGCAGATTTATTTTTGCATAGTAAGGTATAACGCCTTTCCGAAACGCCTATAACGCCTGTCGAAAAATAATACGGCAGACTTCATGTCACACAAGGTATCGACGGTAATGCTATTAGCATTAAAGCAATGTAGCCACACATGATATTGCTGAAGTCACGTTTACTTAAAATAATTAGCGGTTATTCTATGAGTTACGTTGCTTTCGCCGCATGCGGCATTCACTGTCCTCGGTATCGCTGCACTTTGCTATGGCGCTCGCTTGCCAAGGCCACCCATGGGCATGAAGGCATGACGACGACTGTATGATAAAGGCGCAATGCACATGGCGACGACAAAATGACGAAAAACGAATGAAATCGACGGAACGACAAAGGCATTATGATCACAACGGCATAGAGACAAATACATGAATAATAACTGCACTGACATTGCCAGAGATGTTGCAAATGAATCCTTGAACGCTACGCATTGTCAAGGAAAGTAAAATATGTATTTTTTCATTAAAAGATATACTCGTATGTCCCAAAAGTTGTTCCAGAAATAACTGATATCAATGATTCCATGTTGTTTGTGTATTCATTAAGAAAAGAAAATACCACACTAACTTTAGAACCATATCAATTTGAAACCAGTAAAGTTGTGCATGCCGCTGATATGAAAAATGTAAAGGTCACAAAATGAACAAGTTGAGAACAAACATTTTAATGAAACCTTGCCATTGAAGAACCTTGCTTACATTTTTGTAGATATACAACAGCCAGGAAAAAATCTTAATGACGCTGCCCTTTGTTCCAATGCATTGCACAGGAGCAGCTGTCACCGGTGGTGTATTGTAATTGCACCGAAATTATAGTCGCAACAGAGAGCACATATAAAAAGCAAGAGTTCTGCCAAATATACGAGGGCTAGTCAAATGAAAGTGAGCCAGTGCAAATATATGACTGATGGGGTACATTATTTAAAGTAGCCTCCATGAGCATTTAGACATTTGTCCCACTGACAAACGAGTTGCTTCATTCCCGTCTCATAAAACTCCTTGGGTTGCTGCTTCAGAAAGTCTGTGACTCTTTCACGTCATCGTCCACCATGAATCTAGTTCCCTTGAGCTGTTTCTTCTATTGCCCCAAAATGTGGAAGTCACAAGGCGACAGGTCTGGGCTCTATGGCGGGTGTTGCAGCATTTCCCACTTGTACTTTGCCCTTTTTATGTCAACCACATCAGCGACGCGGAGACGGGCATTGTCGTGGAGCAAGATGAGCCCATTCGTTGATTTCGCACGTCGGTTGTTCTTGATTGCGACAGGCAGTCGATCCGGCGTTTCACAATATCGTAAATGATTGATAGTCTCTCCAGGTTTAGCAAATTCGATCACTAATGGCCCCTGACGATAGAAAAAAAAGTAAGCAACACCTTTGCGGCAAAAATGACGGCCTTTGATTTTTCGGGGAGGTGGTGAATTGGAATGTTTGCACTGTGCACTTTGCCGTCGTGTTTCAGGCTCGTAGTAGTGGCACCATGATTCGTCCCCAGTCCCAATTGCAGACAAGAAGTCGTCACCCTCATTGTGATACCGGATCAGATGAGTCAAGGCTGTGCTGAACCTGTCAGTCATCTGGCAGTGGTTAAAAATTTTGGACATCTATTGCGCACACAAGAGCCGATAACCGTGATGTTCATTAATTGTGGTATAAACCGAACCGCGACTGACGTTCACACACTTTGCCAATTCATCGATGCTTATCCTCCGTTCTTGTCTAATCCGCTCATGAACATTTGCAATTGTGTTGGGGGTGATTGAACAGCCGATTTGGTGCGGTCTTCGATCGTCTTTGCAACTTTCACATCCTTCTTTGAACCGTTTGCGCCGACGCTTCAGAGTGGCCAATGAAATGCAATGTTCACCGTAAATGAGATATGCCTGTGTGCTACGTGCAGGCCCCGCAGAGAATGAACTGAACAGTTATTGCTCGGGGTGGGTTGGCTCACTTTCATTTGACTCGCCCTCGTACATTAGAAATCCGAAGTTACAATGGAATATACGATTGTGAAGATACAGACTGATAAAGGTCAAAAAAGTGTCACTGGAAACAAAGTTCACTGCATGCATACACAAACCCTCGCAACAAGCTATTTAAATATACCTATAGGTCTCCAATACATCTACGTATCTAAGCAATTCGCAACTACGGTGTCGATTATAAGAAAGCTAGAGGAGAGATGCTGGTAGAATTCGTGGAAATGAATAAGCTGCGAATAATGAATGCCTTCTTCGGGAAGCGTAGCAACAAAAAGTGGACCTGCAATAGCCGTAATTGTGCAACAAAAAATGAAGTAGATTCCATACTTTCTACTGATCCCAGCATACTGAAGGATGTTGTAGTGTTAAAGTGCAGTGATCATATATGTGGGTGAGGTCTAGGATTTACTTCAATTTGATGAGATAAAGAGTAAAATTGGTCAGACAGAAACAGGCCAACCTAGACGAAGTAAGGATCAGAGGAGGCCAATTCAGGCTGCTGCTTCCAAAGAAATATGCAGCCTTAGAACAGGGAGATGAAGATGACACAGAGGTAATGAATGAAACTGTAACTAGGATCGCTTCACAGGCAGCAATTGAAGTGGGAGGTAAGGCAACTAAGGCAACTAGCAGGCAAGCTCTCCCAAGTAAGAAAGGACCTAGTAAAGAAACGACAAAGAATGAAAGCGTCCCACTCAAGAGATAAAATAGAATTCGCGGAACTGTCAACACTGATGAACAAAGAGAAAATAAGAGATATTCGAAATTACAACGTGAGAAAGGCTGAGGAAGCCGTAAAAAATGGACGCAGCATGAAATTGGTGAGAAGGAAACTTGGCACAGGACAAACCAAGATGTTTGCACTGAAAAATAAGCAGGGTAATATCATCGGCAATCTCGAAGGTATGGTAAAAGCAGCGGAAGAATTCTATACTATACGAAGCAGTAATTAACAGGTTGCAGAGACTACTGCTATAACTAGCGATGAGGTTAGAAAGGCCTTGAAAGAAATGAAACGGCGAAAAGTGCCACGAGTAGATGGAATAACAGTCGATTTAGTCAAAGATGGAGGAGAAATAATGATTGAAAAACTTGCGGCTTTCTTTACGAAGTCTCTATCGGCTTCAAGGGTCCCAAACAACTGGAAGAATGGAAGCATTATACTAATCCACAGAAGGAGAGACGTTAAAGAATTGAAAAATTATAGGCCCATTAGCTTGCTGCCAGTATTATATAAAATATTCACCAAGATAATTTCCAATAGAATAAAAGCAGCCGTTCAGTCAACCAAGAGAACAGGTTGGCTTCAGGAAGGGATACTCTACAATGGATCACGTCTATGTCTCAATCAGGTAAGCGAGAAATGTGCAGAGCGCAGTGAACCTCTTCATATGGTTTTCAAAGATTATGAAAAGGCATTTGATTCATTAGAGATACCAGCAGTCCTAGAGGCATTACGCATTGAAGGAGTAAAGGAGGCTTACGTGAATATCTAGCAAAATATCTACAAAAATTCCTCAGCTACCTTAATTCTCCACGAGAAAAGTTGGAAGATACCTAAAAAGAAAGGAGTCAGACAGACACAATCTCTCCAATATTATTCACTACGTGCTTGGAAGAAGTATTCACGCAATTAAACTGGGAAAGCTTAGGAGTAAGGATCAACGGTGAATACCTCAGCAACCTTCCGTTTGCAGATGACATTGTCCTGTTCAGAAACACTGGAGACGAGTTACAACAAATGAATAACAGAGAAAGTGTAAGAGTGGGGTTGAATATTATTATGCAGAAGACAAAGATTATGATGAATAGCCGAGCAAGGAAACTAGAGTTCAGAATCGCCACTCAACCTGCAGAGTCCGTGAAGGAGTACGTTTACATAGGTTAGTTACTCACAGGGAACCCTGATCATGAGAAGGAAATTTACAGAAGAATAAAAATGGGTTGTAGCGCATGCGACAGACATTTTCAGCTCCTGACTGGAAGCTTACCATTACCAATGCAAAGAAAGGTGTACAGTCAGTACATTTTACCGGTGCTAACATGTGGGGCAGAAACTTGGAGACTGACAAAGAAGCTCGAGAACAAGGACCGCACAAGGAGCGATGGAACGAAGAATGTTAGGCGTAACGTTAAGAGACAGAAATAGAGCGGTTTGGATCAGAGACCAAATGGTATAGCCCACATTCTTATTTACATTAAGAGAAAAAAAACGCAGCTGGGAACGTCATGCAGTGCGCAGGTTAGGTAACCGGTGGACCATAAGGGTTACAAAATGGATGCCAAGAGATGGGAAGCGCAGTCGAGGACGGCAGAAGACTAGGCGGGACGATGAAATTAGGAAATTCGGGGACGCTAGTTGGAATCGGCTGACGTAGGACAGACGCAATTGGAAATCGCAGGGAGAGGCCTTCGTCCTGCAGTGGACATAAAGTAGACTGATGATGATGATGATCTAAGAAAGATGCACTGTATATAATGAGTCAAACAAGGCAAATAAACATGTTGCGCAATCACATATTAACAGATCACAGAATACCTAAGGCATGCCCCCCGCCCCTTCGCTCCCTCTAGTCCCCCTGATGTATCGCGCGCGAAGAAAGGCTACGCGTTTCCTCCCCGCTTGCGCAACAAGACTTGCGCAACAACAAGACGCAACAATCCCTTGCGCAAACAAGACTGAGCCACCATCGTCGGCTCACCCTAATTACCACCTCCCTCTACGCTTTCACTCGCACATACAGCATGCGGCACGCGGTCACGAAGTTATAGCATAGGACTTTATACGGAATATGAGGGCGACGGCGACGGCAGGAATGCGCCTGGAGTGTCTATATAATTGTTATCGCAATAATATAATAAGAGTATCCGGCGAGTGAAGCGCGCGGAGGCCCATTACTTTCCTGAAAAGTAACAAAACCGAACTTTCACCATGCGACAATTCGCTGCGCTGCAAGAATATCTTTCTTCTTTTGTGGGGCGGGGGCACCGAAATGAAAAAAAAAAGAAACACGCGAAGGGAAGCGTGTTGGCCACGTTCGAATACCTACTTTAGGTACCTAATGTGGCTGCTGAAGGAATATCGAAGAAAAATATGAGACGCTTCGTCCACAGAGAACCACACCCATACTGCTCGGTATCCTACACCGGCGAGACAAGACTTTCCAGGGAGGTTGCGCTCAAGCGAACGCGTTGCAAACCGACGAGTCCCCACAGTGGTGGCGGCGAGCGACCATTGTTTCTTTTTTCTTGTCTGCAAGCCAGAAAGCGTCCAAAACTCTGCCAGGTGAAACTCCACTCGGTGAGAGAAAAACTAATGCGCACCGAAGTGCGCTGCTCGGTCGTCGGAGCAGCACGAGAAAAACCATTGTGCTCTGGCTGGCTCTGGCAGCCCACGGGTATCGAGAACAAGAAAATTGGAGAGGCTCAATGTGTCCTCGCGAATAAAAGATAGAGTAGAAAAATAAATGAGAATGTAGTTACCTCCGCTGGGTTTAGTATCTTGACGTGGATTCCTTGCGCACGTGAAAAAAGTGTTGATTTTATTTTCTGTGATATGATGCCACGAATGAACCACCACAACGCTTGGTCACATCGAACCTCCCTGTGTGCTTTGTCAGCTAGTCTGATAGTATGTTGATTTGGTTTGTCTCATTGTATGGTCCGATATACGACTTTAGAAAAGTCAATGCAGTTTGGCGTCAAATGTTTATAACATTAAACTCACAAAGTTCCGGAATTGAAAATCGAAAGCACGACTTTGGGAATGTGAATGCACCTTTCGCATCAAAAGTTTACGAGAACCTTATGCCAATAAAGTTTCGGAATTGAAATCCATGCGCTCCGTACATTTCGCGGCCTCAGCGAGATGCCGCGACGAGCCAGCTCGCCATCAAAACGTCCTTGAAACTTTTTGCTGGGATGGAGCTCCTTGCGTTATGTGACTCCCGGTGCATGGGCGTTCCTAAGAAATCCAGCCCGAGTTCGCCATTTTCGCACCGAAATGTCTTTTCGAGAGCGAAAAGAGACATTCTAGACAAAATCCAGAATGATTTCCGGCGCCGGGGTTGTTTTGGTAGGCGGCGCATGACAGCACGAAAAAATTTCGCCTCACTCCCCTCACATTTATGGTGCCGGCTCTTGGTTGCCCAATGTAAAGATCTTGCATAGTAGAAAAATACGTAGGCAATGGCGTATGTGCTAATGGGTACGTACAACGGGGTGTGTGCCTGAATAGAGAAGCACAACCAGAGGAAAAAAAGCGAAGTTGGACACGAAAAGAGCCGAGTGTGGAGGAAAAAGTAAAGCAAAATGCGACCAAAACGTGCATTGAGGGTGAAAGGGGTGGAGGCTCGGAAAAAAACTTGTGTCCCGCAGAACAAGGACGTATTCGTCAAGCTGCAAAGAACGGTGCAGAACTCGAGTATCCGTTATCGAGTAAATACGAAGCTGAATAACGACGCTTCGCGGCGATGAACAGTGATAAACGTGACGATTATATAGATTACAAGCGTGAGGCATCGAGACGTTGAACGATATTTTTTTGCGTCTGGTATTTCTGGACGCACGCACCGATGCTCACCGTTTTGCCAAAGAAACAACGCGATCAACTAGAAAATAATCCGGAAGAGGCGATGCGCGACTGCGTTCGGTGCGTGACACGGCACTCGTGCAACCCTGTGGCACTACTCGAAGTCGCATCGCCGATTAAAGGGCACTGACATACTTGCGATGCGTTTAAATGTCACTAGACATTGCTTTATAAGTAGTAGAATTGATGTGAAGGGGGTGGGGGTGCAAAAGGGCAGCAGATACATGTGTCCCACATAATAAATATGCAGGGCGTTCGCGTCGCGTTGATAGCCGTGCCGCCCATATAGATCAAAATATTTGGTTCATTATGTTACTTTTTCGTGATCGTACTAGCGTTTCATAGACATTACACTTCACGTTCGCCATCAGCGTTTCATTTGTGTAAATTATTTCGCGTTTGCGTCCCTTTTCTCAAAAATTTCAATATTTAGTGTTACATGTCGACAAAGTTTGCTTTACATATTCGTGAACATCCACAAAAGCTTTGTTTATCAATCATTCCCAAACATGAGCGAAATCTGTGAATGCTTAGTACCGTATAAATCTGAATATAAGTCAACATATTTTAGAGAAAAAAAGTTCACCGACGATTACGATACTGCCTAATGCGAAATTTGAGCACAGTTGCATACGTGTTTTCATTTCGCGATATATTCGCTGGAGCGGACAATCTTCCTCATGCGGCGCGTTGCAAACGGAGCGAAGTGTGGCGCGACAGCCTCGCTAATCGGGAGATGGCGAAAACCTGCACGTGGGTGACGCGCAGTCATGATTCACAGCAGGCGCCGCAGACAATCCTCCGCTCATGCAGCCCTTTATATATATATATATATATATATATATATATATATATATATATATATATATATATATATATATATATATATATATGGTAGCGATGGGGGACATCACCGGTGAAGAGACGACGCGCGCTACTCTGGCGCCATCTCGTAGCCATCGTCGCTGCAAAGCCGGTCTTGCGCGTCACTATGCTTTTCTTACGGTTTCGCCATACCGTCCTCCTCTTCTTTCCTCCTCGCACACTCTTCGCTATCGCCGTCTTTCATCCGCGCTGGGCGTTCGCTCTTTCTTTCTTCGCTGTGCACGTTCGCTCGGTCACGACTACACCGGCTAAAGTTACCCTCGTCTTATTGGCGCCATTTAGCACAACGTTAGTCGTCCTCTGCAACCTATGACATGCATGTTGGCGAACGCATAGCTAAAGCCGTATTCGTATACAAATGTGATTGCTGGCATTTTTATTTTACTTGAGGCTGTGTCTTTTTTTGTGTGCGTTATTCTGTCGATTTCTTGTGTGATGTTTTTTTTTTGTTTAATGAGCAATGAGTAACGGTACGGGGAGACAGTTTTAAGCGGCGTCGACTTCGCCGAACCAAACGCCAACATGACAGGTCAGCGCTAATTCGGCGGTCCTGAAAAAAAAAAGAAAGAAAGGCTCGCGATATTGCCGACAGAAAAAGGAAACCCTTCAGCATGTGACCCAGGTCACTTCAGGGACGTCCTGCAAAGCATCCACAAGTTCAAGACGCACTTGTGGACTTTGTGCAGGAGCTTCGAGCGCACTCGCTAACAGTGAATGTGCCTTTGTGAAAAGAAGCTGGTTTCTGTGATGCTTTGTGTTATTTATTTTAATCTCTTTTTTTCACTTCAAAGCAGGGGTCGGCCTTTCTTGCCACTTGACCTATATTCATATTCCAGTTTCTACGGTACTCAATTGTTTTTATGCTATGCTTCTTGGCCTGTCGATGTGCCAACATTACACTATTTTATCTTTTAATTGTAAGGAAATGTGACACAGTTGTGGGCACAACTGGAGGTAAAACTTAAATATAGTTAGTCTTATGAAGTTAACTCTAAAGTTGTGCGTCATTAAGTTGGGTCAGAGGAAGTCGCTTGATAAACCGCGTGTACCCGTAAAGTGTTATACCATTATCCCGTATATCTTTGCACTCGTTCCACGCACAGGCCTTAGTTTTGTATCGTTGTGCAGAGCACAGAAGCCGTTACACAATCATGCATTTGTAGTATACACGAATGACACCATTGTCGTGTCACACGTGTATATAAATATGCTCGAAATAAACCAAGTATAGCATACCCAATTAAACCAAGCAGGCTAGGCGACTATTTGTCATCGCCCCATTTCAAAGGGGAAGCCAATAAATAATCATCATCAGCAGCAACAGCGCGACGCAACGACGCTAAATTTAACGCCTCGCTCAGCTTTCACAGAGGCACAGCTCGGCAGCACATTTGCCGTTCCAAGCGGGAGTGTTCGCCCGTTTGAGAGCAGCTCACTATGTGCCATAATAAGCACAATTTATCAAACACAAATCAGTGCTCATCACGAGTTATGGGTCAAACAAGTGCGCATTTTCTTTTCAGAAATTTCGCGCTTGCTCGATTATGGCGCGTCCGCGTTGTACGCGCAGGGTCTAGAAATGGCTTGGAGAGACTCGGACAGCAAGACAGAGGGATGTCAATTCCACGCCCGCCATTTCTGACCACGGCGGGCTGACTAAGAATAGGGAGCGAGCACGATGGCAATAATACACCGTAGGAGCCCCGCTAGGTGCCCAATAACGTATAAAATTATTCCAATCGGTTTTTACTACAGTTTATAGCAGGTCACCTTTGTTTGATTTCAAAGCTAATAGCAGTGCCTGGGTTTACAGGTTTTTCTTATATGATTGGCTGACAAGAACCGATGAGCACGCGGAAATGGAGAAGGTTTCGATGGGGCCGAGGTAGCTCAGTGAAAGTAGGTAAATGGATGAGAAGGGAGGTGCCGGCGTCTGGGAATGGGCCGCTCTCCCTTGCTTAGCTTGCGGTGGCTGCTCGAAAATCGCGGAGGTGTGCAACGGAAAGTAAAAACGAAGTCCTTCAAACAGTTCCTAAGCGAAAAAAAAAATCTCAGTGCACTTCCACTCTGTTAAGAAGGATGACTGGCGAAGCTGTGTATGTGGGCCCCTCCTTAATTGCGAACTGCACATTCGCCGCGGGTCGGCCCGGCATTGCACTATCTTCGGCATCAGCCCACGTATGGGGAGTGCTTAACGCCTGCTTCGCCTCCGCCGCGGGTCGGGCCGGTATTGCACTATCTTCGGGATCGGCCTACGTATGGTGAGTATGTAACGCCTGCTTCACCGCCGCCACGGGTCGGCCTGGCATTGCACTATCTTCGGGATCCGCCCTCGTATAGGGAGGGCTTAACGCCTGCTTCACCTCCACCGCGGGTCGGCCCGGCATTGCACTATCTTCGGCATCAGCCCACGTATGGGGAGTGCTTAACGCCTGCTTCGCCTCCGCCGCGGGTCGGGCCGGTATTGCACTATCTTCGGGATCGGCCTACGTATGGTGAGTATGTAACGCCTGCTTCACCGCCGCCACGGGTCGGCCTGGCATTGCACTATCTTCGGGATCCGCCCTCGTATAGGGAGGGCTTAACGCCTGCTTCACCTCCACCGCGGGTCGGCCCGGCATTGCACTATCTTCGGCATCAGCCCACGTATGGGGAGTGCTTAACGCCTGCTTCGCCTCCGCCGCGGGTCGGGCCGGTATTGCACTATCTTCGGGATCGGCCTACGTATGGTGAGTATGTAACGCCTGCTTCACCGCCGCCACGGGTCGGCCTGGCATTGCACTATCTTCGGGATCCGCCCTCGTATAGGGAGGGCTTAACGCCTGCTTCACCTCCACCGCGGGTCGGCCCGGCATTGCACTATCTCCGGGATCGGCCCACGTGTCGTTGTTTACAACGACACGAAAATTTGCAGAGATAAATTCATTCTCGCCAGCAGCTCCGAGAAGCCAGTGCAAGAGCGATCGGTGGCCAGACGTCTTTTACTCCTTTCAGAATGGGGCAGTCTCCGGGTATTTCGAGGAGGAGGAGGAAATAACTTCATTGTGTGCCCTGTGAGTTGGTGGGGAGGGCCAGAGCGCCCGCCTAGGTGACTTTCGAAAAAAGCAAAACTTTCTTGGCATACTAATGGATCTTTAATGCGTACACGTCACTTTGACGTGGTGAGTGTTCGCGGTTTTCTGATGTCGCGTGACAGAAATGCGAAGCGGGCGCCGCGAGAAATGTTTTGACCAATAGCGAAGGGCTTATAGTGCAAAATGTATGGAACCACAAATAATTACGTTTTTTGTTCAGTCTAATCATGTGTAATCAATGTGCACAACACCTCATATCGTATGGGCAGTTTTCGCGCTTTTCGTGAGGTCGCGGGACAACCAGCCGGAGCCGAGGTAGCTCCGAAATGTTTTCGGCCAATCGTGGAGAGCTGTTGGCTGAAATCGAATGAAAACTGTTTTACGTGATAGAGCCCAAGCTTGAGCACGGAAGGTTTCGACTGCCTGAATATATGACTTGCACTTTACTCGGGTATCACAGTGAAGGGGCAAGAAGCCACTACTCGATCATGCATGTGTAGCAGCATGCGTCACGTGATCGGAGCTAAATTTAGCCGCACACGCGGCCGTACGTTTGTCCATCTGAGCAGTACTGGTCGCCTTTGAGACAGCTCACTATGCCACAGTCGGCATAGCCTATCGAACTCAAACTGGTGCTCATCAGGAGTTATAAGGCCTACAAATGTGCAATTGGTCGCAACAAAGCCTTTGACTTTCGGATCTCATTTTGTATTCTACTTATGTAAAAAATTGTAACCACTATCTGGAGCAACATAACACCATTGTGTTTCAAATTGAAAACAAAAGCGAGCAAAGGCTGAATAGGATTCTCACGTGATGATACCGTCTGATGGTTTATAATTCCGCAGGGAATTCGGGAGCCGTTTTCGCAAAGCGTCACTATCAACAATGCGGTCTAGCAGTTCGGTGACACTGACACACAATGACTAAAGAGTAGCCAGAGCATAATTTCGAAAGCACTTATTTGGGGACAAGATTTCCTGGGCGTTTTTTTTTTCTTCTACTTTAAGATAGAATCCGTCACCCGGCCTCGAGAAACGCGAGAAAAGATGAAAGGCACACCACTACGCTACGCACCCGCTATGGCACAATTTGAATGACCCGCGGAGGAGACTCTTCATATTGTGAGCGCCATGCTGAATAAAATATTCGGGAGGCCTCCCCGTGATAATATCGATGCTTTTTCTCACGAAGTGTACACAACGCGTCGATAGCTCGGCCGAAACAATACCGCTGACGCTCCGAAACCGCTGGCGCAAGACTGTGCGAACAATCATCTCGTCACTGGTCCACAGATTACAGTGCCCCAAGGGTTTGAAGCTGTACATGGAAAACTCAAGTTTCGATGAAATTTTCAAGCATTTATCTGCGAAAACCATAACTTTCACCGAGCGAGTGTAACTTTTCTCACATTGCGATTTGAAATGATAATGGTGTTGTACTTTCTAGTCTAACTATATTGATGCTCGGCGCGGTATCATGACGTGTACGCTAATTGTTATTGTGAATCACAGATGCACGAAAAAAGAGCGAAATTTTCAGCCCAATAAAATAACTAGCAAATCATCGTCGCTGTAACAGAGCTGCTCTTCATTAATGACTGTTATGCCTCAAGCTGAAGAGAGAGTCACAAGGTAGGAACTAAATGAATTCAGAGTAAACACTGGGAAGCATGCGTGTGCCGTACCCAAATACCATTGCCGATTTAAAATGAGGATTCATCACTGGTTACTTCATATTACGCTTGTGTTGGCTGCCGTGCAACCTGGCAGCACTGAAGAAACTATCACTGCAACAATTAAATACTTCTATCACTGTCTACTTTCTTTCACCTCCATGGAGAACAAGATTACAACTTCTTCACCTCTTGTTGTCACGGATGCTAGCAGTGAATTTAATATGTGAATGGACATTCCGATGGTGGATACTATAGAAAACGCTACATAGACGGCGTAGCGACAATGGCGAGGTGACGATATTGTGTGCTTCCCAAGCATGCTCACTGACCATGCATGAAATAATTTTTCTTCATCAAACGCAACAGCGTACTTGAAAATCTCGCCGCCGCGACCCACGCAATGTTCGGCGCGCGTGACAAGCGGCATTGAGCAATGGTCAATGCAGTCGCTGTCTTCCGATCATTCACCGCATTCGTGCCAACACACAGCAGTCAAGAGTGCCAATTGTTAACTGGCTGCAAGAGGGCAAGTGACGCGGGGAAAACGTTGGAATCAATGCGCTCGTCTCGCATTCCGCGTCAGACCACAGAGTGGTGCGAATGAACTCGACCAGACGCGGTCCCTGCAGAAAAAAGAATGCCAGATGTTTTGTCCTCATCGTATTTGCTCTGTTGTCTTCGCAGACCACTGAGTACCGCAAGGAAAGGTGCCTCTCAGAGAAAATTGCCTGGATTGGGACACATTTGTCAGAGACCGTGGCACGAGACAGGTCCCCACTGCTTTTCTCTTTCTGCGATGGCCTTCGATCTCCTTCGACTGCGACCCTGCGCGTTCATTTGGCGTGATGTAAGGCAAACAAAACAAAGGCAGGACTGGTTTGCCGGGACGTTAATGACCGATTCTGTGATTGACGATGGAAGCTAACGGAATGCGGCATGATCGTGAACGAATTGTGGGTCTGTGTTCGCTCGGGTCAAGGACCTGGGTAGTGACTGAGCCACCAAGTTTTTCTTGATTCATTGCGTGTATTCACAAATGCATACGCTTTCTCCCCTATTGCCCACGTGCAATGACAAGCAGAGATAACTGTGAGTAATATTTCACAAGACTGAACGTCTCCTCTGATCTACGCACCGACTTCTTTCTATTCGTCGCTCGGCAGCATAAAACATAGTCAAAACAAGTAAACTTTCATAAAGTGAAGGTTTCTTTGCCTTTCCCTATTACTTTGAGGAAACAGTCTTGCCGAGTAGACAACGGGAGGCACTGTTTATATGCCACTGGTATGTGCCGCATAGACAACTTCGGTCGCTGGGCAAGTGGAATAGTTCACGTGAGACTGGGTGAGTGCCCATTCTTAGCAAATGTCCCATTGGACAAAATGAAACTAGAGAGCGCTCTGAGCGTGAAACACTGAGCGAGAAAGAGATGGAAAGAGATAGAATAATGGGGAAAGGCAGGTATATTAACCAAAAGAGAAAAACCGGTTCCTTATCCTACACTGGCGAACTGGGGAGGTAAAACGATAAAATAGGGCGTGAGAAAGAAAGGCACGGAGAAGATACACACGATCACAGCCGGTCACTATCACCGCAGGCTAACAAAGCAGAGTATCACTTGTAGAACAACGAACACCATATCAAGCTAGAGCCACTTGTGCAAGCCTGTTATCACTAAAAACTGCAACAGTGTGCTTTCTTAAGTGAAGAAGTCAGCAGCAGAACCAGTGAAGTACACAGCAAAAAGTGAACGCAAGTGGACCAGACTGTGCACTGAGCGAGGAGTGTTGAGTTGCAGAGAAGCGAAGTTGTCACCAAAGTAGCTGAATTTACAGGACATGAGCGAACTATAAAGAAGCTACAAAGAAGTGAAAAAGACAGAAACAGAAAATTGAAAAAGTTGGCTACAGAGAACTGAATAAGTGTGCAGAAAGGAAGGAAGGAAGGAAAAAGTGGAGAAGGAAAGGCAGGGAGGTTAACCAGTTTAGCTTAACTGGTTTGCTACCCTACGCATGGGAGCGGGATGGGGGGGATGAAAGATGGGGAAGGGAGAGAGAGAGAGCAGATAGCACAGCACACACACATCGTCCGTTAGAGTCCATCACTCTGGCGTGGTACGTGATGTCACTGTCACAGCCGCTTGTCCAATCCCGTCTCTTACAAAAACCGAAGTAGTCCCTTCGTTGCCTTCAGCTGCGATGTCTTCTGTCGGCGGCATGTGAAAATCGTGTCGAGGGACAATGGTCTAGCGTCAAGGTGCACTACAACGGATGCCAGGGACCGTCGCTGAACATTATATTCAGGACAGTCGCACAGAATGTGTTCCAGCGTCTCCTCGCAAAGACAGGCATTGCAGAGAGCGTTGTCGGCCATTGCAATGCGAAATAAGTAAGTTTTCGTGAAAGCCACCCCTAGCCATAAGCGATAAAGCATTGTCGCCTCTCTTCGGTGGAGTCCAGTTGGCATATAGAGATGCATCAAAGAGGGCAGGCGGTATTGACGGTTGCTCCGGTTGGTCTGGCTGTTTGGTGTGCACCATAGAGACAGCGTGATCTCCTGTGCAAGCACTCGAAGTCTGCTAGCTGCGTCGGATCGTGAAAGTGTTATGGCCACTTCTCGTGCGTCTTCAAGAGCTGCCCGAGCGGCATTATCGGCGTATTCGTTTCCTTGGCAGCCACTAAAACGTCACGTCGTGTCCTTTCTCCTGTGATGTATCGAGTAGCATCTAATATCGAATACGAGCTGTTCGAATGGCCCGTGACGCAGAGCTGATAGCACAGTTTGTAGGGCTGCCTTTGAGTCGCTGAAGATTGACCATTGTCGAGGTGGCTCCCGATTGACGAAACAAAGTGCAGCGCGAAGAGCAGCTAGTTCAGCAGACGTCGATGTTGTTGGGTGGTCAGTCCTAAAGCTGATGGTAATAGCTATTGCTCGGACAACCATAGCACCAGACGAACAGTGGATATTCGTGGAACCATTAGTATAAATGTGTTCACTGTCCGCGTACCTCTCTTGCAGAAGAACCAGACACAGTTGTTTCAGCACAGGCGACGACAGTTCAGACTTCTTCCCGATTCCTGGTAGTACACTGAGATGGTCGGTGGGGCTGATAAGACACCAAGGGGGTATCGATGGTTTAGATGCAGCGGTGAAGCCCGAGGGAAGTTTGTCGTTGGACTTGACGATAGTTTTAGAGAATGATGCTTGGTGCCTTTCTGAAGGTAGTGTCGCAAGGTGGTGATAGGGGGCACGTGTAAAATGTCTGATTTGCGTTCTCAGGGCATCCACCGTAATGTGAGTTTGCATTGGATGGTCCCGAGCAATCGCAAGAGTTGCCTCTGTTGACGTGCATTTGGGCAAACCAAGGCAGACTCTGAGTGCTTGAGCTTGTGCTGCCTGCAGAACACGAATATTTGTCTTGCAGGTGTTGTTCAGTACAGGTAGAGTATACCTTAAAACCGAGAAAGAGAGTTCTGTAGAGTTTAAGCATTGCGTCTACTGACATCCCCCACGTCTTTCCTGTCAAGTATTTAAACTGGGAAGTTGCTGTCAGGCGCCGTTTCATGCAGGCCACGTGCGGGCTCCGACAGAGATCTGGGTCAATAATTACGCCAAGAATCCTGTGAGTTCGGACATAGGAAATGGTCCGCCCTTTGATTGAGATGACATAAGGCGTCATCGGTTTGCGAGTAAATGCCACTAGTGCGCATTTTTCTGGTGATATGCTGAGACCCTGTTTACACAAGTAATTCGCTGTCAAAGTAGCCGCTCTTTGAAACCGCGCACGTATCTGAGCACGTGTGACTGCCGAAGTCGAGACACAGATGTCGTCAGCGTATATTGAAATTTTGATGGTAGTTGGCAAGTATTCAGCAAGTCCAACAAGAGTGAGGTTGAATAGCGTCGGGCTGAGAGCACCGCCTTGAGGAACGCACCTGCTGGTATAGCGTCGCGTAGTTGGGCCATCATCAATTAACACATACAATGATCTTGCAGATAGGTAACTTGCAATCCACAAGAAGACTCGACCACCTAGGCCAACCGTCGCAAGAGCGTCGAGAATGGCCTCATGTAATACGTTATCGTATGCCCCTTTCACATCTAAGAATAAAGCTGCAGATAAACGCTTACGGGACCTTTCGTGCTGGACATATGAAACGAGATCAACTACATTGTCGATGGAAGAGCGGTCACGTCAGAAACTAGTCATGGAAATCGGATAAATCTTGTAGTATTCAACGTACCATTCCAGGCGGCTAAAGATCATCCGTTCCGTTATCTTTCCTACACAGCTGGCCAGCGCTATTGGGCGGTAAGAGGTGAGCTCTAGTGGGGATTTGCCCTGTTTTAGGAGTGGCACCAGGCGGCTTACTGTCCATTCGTCAGGAACATTTCGCTCCTGCCATGAGGAGTTGTAAAAGCTCAACAATTCTATCCGTGCGGATTTTCCGAGATAGCACAAGGCAGGGTATGATATACCATCTGGACCCGGAGATGATGAGCGCCTGCAGAGAGCTAGTGCCGCTTCGAGCTCCTCCATTCTAAAAGCAAGCTAGGTCAATGCGGTAATCAAGGGAATGGGGGACGTCAGCTCGCGCTGGAGGATCTGGACGAGTCGCTTGATCTGCGATCCGCGCATAAAAGTCTTCTGCGACATCGATGTCTTGCCGCTCTTGAAAAAGCGCTAGCGCCTTGAATGAAAAACGCCGTTCCGGAAGGCAACGCAGACCTTGCACCGTTTTCCAAATGTGAGACAGTGGCTTGCGGGGCTCGAGTATCTGGCAAAACGTTGCCCAACGTTCCGACGCTTATCTATCCATAATTTTTTTATTTTTATTTTTTATTTATAAATACTGCGATCTTAAACAAGATCTTAGCAGCGTGGTACACGAGTAAGTTCACAAAACAAAATAAATACAAAAATGGGGAATTGCACTAAAAAAATTCGTCATACAAGCGCTTCACACAAGCGCAAAAAACAGGCGCAAAAAACAGGCGCGAAAGAACAGGCGCAAAAAAAAACAGGTGCAAAAACAAGCGCTTCACCGTTACTTCAGCGATCTTTCGCAATCATACAGTCAAACAGTGCTATCACTAACAATCTCAGCAAGTGCAAAAAAAAAAAAAGTTATAGATATGTTTCGAAAAGTGATAATGAGTCCTGTGTTACAGTTTTATCGGCCAGCTTATTCTAATCTACTATAGTTCTCGGAAAAAAGGAGTACTTGAAGCAGCTGACACGTGTTGTAAATGAAGTTACAGCTAGTGAGTGTCGCTGTCTGGTAGCGTAACCTGTTGCATAGGTGATAATGTGAGACGTGTCGATGTTGTAGTGACCATTTATTAGTTGGAAAAAGAATTTTAGACGACATGCACGATTTCTGTCACCTATAGAAGGCAAGCCGCTCCGAGATAAAAGGCTAGTAATAGAACTACGCCCACATGTATTGTAGATTGTAGATGAATCAGACAGCTTTTTTCTGTATGCTTTCTAGCTTTCCAATATCGCTTTTAGTGAACGGGTCCCATATAACTATGGCATATTCTAAAACGGGGCGGATTAGTGTTTTGTATGCCAATAGACGTACTGTGGGTGTGGAGGATTTTAATACGCGTCTTAGAAAAAACAACTTGCGGCGACAATTTGCTATTACTGTGTCAAGGTGCTTTGACCAGGAAATATCCTTTGTTATGTACAAGCCAAGGTACTTATATTGCGCTACCTCTGACAAAAAAGCGTTTTCTGTGCCATAGCGATATACCAGTGGCTATTTTTTAAAGTTATCCGCATATATACTGTCTTTTCGAAATTAATGCACATTTGCCATTGTCTACACCACTCAACTACCTTATTAAAGTCCTGTTTAACCTAAGTTGGTCTTCCGTTGTTATTTCATCGTATAGAACGCAGTCGTCAGCGTAAAGCCTGATTTTACCAGAGAGGTTAGTGACAATATCGTTTATATATAACAAAAAGAAAACGGGGCCAAGAACGGATCCCTGAGGGACACCAGAATTGACAGCAGCTATATCAGAGGTTGTTTTATTTACAGTAACAAACTGATGGCGGTTTGTAAGGTAGGCTTTAATCCATGCTAGTATTTTATCGTTTTTAAGCACAGCTCCTAGCTTATGAAGCAATTTAACATGAGACACCCTATCAAATGCCTTGCTGAAATCCATGAATATCGCGTCTGTTTGTTTCCCTTTGTTTACAGTGTTAGCAAAGTCATGTATGATTTCAACTAGCTGAGTAGTAGTCGAAAGGCCACTTCTAAAACCATGCTGCATGTTTGTGAAAACGTTATGTTCGTCTAGAAAACCAGTTATATGTTTATGAATTATATGTTCTAAGAGCTTACAAGATGTTGATGTTAATGAAATCAGTCTGTAATTTTTGATGCGAGATTTATCCCCCAATTTATGTAAAGGTTTTATTCTAGCAATTTTCCAGTCTTCCGGTAATGATCCCTCGTTGATTGACTTCGCAAATAGAATGTACAGATATTTTGCACACCATTCAGCATAACACTTTAGAAAATACGACGGTTAATCTTCTTTTGCATCCTCCTGGCTGCCCTAAGGTCATGGATTGATTTTGTACGCCTGTATCGATGTTCCGCCCGGCGACGAAGTGCTCGAAGTCGCTCTAATTCTATGTCGAAGTCATTTCGCGTGGAAAAGATCGTCATCATGCGAGTGGCATTTTGAATCGTAATTTTAATCGTTTGCTCTAACACAGAGGGTAGGCCCTCGCGGCAGGCATCTTCCATCTCAGATTTGAAGTTGGCTCATTGAGTCGACGGAATGGTATTCCGTCGGGCTGATCTGGACGACAAGCCTTTGATGTTCAGATAGGTGGGAATGGGGTCACTCCCATGTGTCTCAATGTCTGGAAACCACTTCACACATCTGGCGAGAAAGTTGGAGACGAAAGCAAGGTCGAGGTAGCTGCCGTATGTCACGCCTCGAAGAAAGGTGGGGCTACCATCGTTCAGGTGAGTAAGGCCATAGTTGTAGGCAATGCTTCCTGATCTTCGTCCTCTTGCATTTGTCCTTGTACTTCTCTATGCTGGATGGTGTGCATTGAAATATCCTATGATCACCCATGGGGCGGGACAAACAATCAAGATATCCACAAATCTTTTGGTATCGAAACTGCTGGAAGGCGATATATACACGCCTATGAGAGTAAACAAGAGCTTGTTCTTTTTAACTGAGATGCATATGTATTGATTGTCGTAGTGGGGCGCAATTGGTTGGAAAACGTAGGTGAGTTCACGACGAACAAAAATGACGATTTTGCTGCACGCGCCATTTGTTGAATACATGATAAATTCGTACCCCGACAGCCTTATTGGTTTCGTTAAGTTGGGCTCACAAATGACGATGAGTGGAAACACACTGGTGTACCCAAATTGACGAAAATCTGAAATTCGTGATTTTAGCCCTCTGGCGTTCCACTGGATGACCGACGCTGCCTTGACTTCTTTCCGGAAGGATGGGGTATGGGAAGCCATCTTTCTAGTTGAGGGATGCAAGCACTGGGCTTAAGGCGTCCAGCACTTTAAGTGCGCTTCGAGCAGACGGTATCCCTGTCCACTAAAAGTGCTCGAATGGCCTCCATGAGAGAACGTAGCACCGAGATGACTTGACGGTCTGTTTTAGGTGAATCATCCATGGCCGGAGAAGGATTCGGTGGGGCCCCGACCTTCTGAGGTTCCTTAGCAAGGGAGCGGCTCGGTAACGTAGGCCATTCCTCTAAAGAAAGAGTCTTTTCTGCGTCCTTCATGGAAGTGGTGGGCCTTTTCACTGCGCAACTAACCGGCACCGCAGTGGAGTGGGTAATGTCACTTCGCGCACGCACCTTCTTCGAAGACGTACGATGGTGCCGACGTCGACGCCGACGCCGGACTACTTAGGCTGCCTCCCTGTGGGCCGAATTGTCTCTGGACATTTGCTTGAGAACCGCGCGCTCCTTCTTGATGCGGGGACAGTCTTTCGATGAGGCCGCGTGAGGGTCGCTACAGTTGGCGCACCTCAGACCTGTGGCGCCGCAGGTCTCTTCTGTATGAGGTTCAGCGCAACGGGGACACATTAGAGAGTTGGTACACACGCCCTTGGCGTACGTGTCTTAGCCTGAAACACTGATGGCATTGAAGTGGCTTCTGGATGAATGGTCGAACCGGATGTCGGAAATGTCCGACTTTAACGTGGTATGGTATACGATCTCCCTTGAAAATTAATTTTACGGAGCGCGTATTCCCAAGGCAGCGCACTTGCGTAATGATCGTGCCCTCGTTTGCCGGTTTGATGAGGCTAGGTAGGTCCTCATTGGGAATGGCATTGCCAATGTCGTAAATCACACCTGCTATGGATGTATCGTCGATCGGGATAAAGGGGCGCATTTTGATTCCGCCTAGCTCCATGATTTCTTGAAGTTTTGCAAGCGCACTCGCGTTGTACACGTCTATTTGCTGTACACGTCTATTATTGCGTGGATTTATTCTTATGTCTTTAATTTGATCCGGCCCCGCACATTCCATAAAAATGGATAAGGCTTGCCTGTTCAGCAATCGTAGGTTGCTTGACGGTTCTTCCGGCATAAAGATGATGACGTGGGGCCAGCGCGCAGGCCTTGACTTCATAGTCGTTGTGCTCGCAGGAGTTGAGGGCGCTCTGTTGACGATTTTTCTCCTCGCCCTCTTATCCGGACGGGTATGAAGCCGTCGTCGGATGAGTCGTCTTCCGACATAGAGTACAGATCGGTGTCTTCGGGGTCACTGGGGGAGCCAACTCACTTTCTTGCGGTTGACGGCCGTGATGACTTCTGGCCAGGTGGGACTCTGGCATGCTCCGCGTCCATGGCTGCAAGACGGGGAGACGAGGCACGACGAAAGGCGGAAATTTTACCAAAAATTCACAGAGGACAGAAACAAGACTTCTACCAAGAAGACACTTCGTCGTCTTCCTCCAGTGTGCAGAAAGAATTCAAGTGAGCCAATGGGAATAGATCTGTCACTCAGCGAGGGACATTGTGGGACAAAAAAAAAGGAACAAGTCGGTAACAAAAGCAGCCATACGTGCAGGAAGAAATAGCGAGAAAGCTAGGCCTAAACAAGTGAAGAAGTGACCAAAACAAAATTGAAGAAATTGGCTACAGAAAACTGAAAAAGAAGTGAAGAGAAAGAAGTAATGGGAGCCCAAATTCAAAAATTTCGTCTGACTTCATTCTCTTTAGCTAATCGAACATTCTCAATAGTGCTTCTTTTTAGACTCACATAATTTTTTTGTTAAATCATGCGATTCTTGGCCAATGCCCCACAGTGAGTATGAGCCAGTCTCAAAAATAAACAAACATACAAACAAATAAATAAATAAACAAATGGGACCAGACAGGGCGCTGAGCGTTCTGCTACACAAAAGTCAAGAACACTGCATCGCATATGCGCTAGTAGCGCTACATTTGCGTATATTCGCGTAATTTTGTAGAAACAGTTCTGTCATTACCATTATGGTTGCTTAACGTTTGCTTTATATTGAGCAAACGTTAAAAACAGCTTCGCTCAACAATAATTTCTGCATAAGCGTGGGGATCCGTCGAACTTTAGACCATGTTATTTAGCGAAGGGGGCTGCAATTTTCTCCTCGATTGCGCAGAGAATACGTCTTTTCTCCCACGGCATAAGCAGGTGGCGACAGGCATAGGCAGTTATACGCCATTGACTGCATAAGTAATTATATGTTTAACTTAAATTTTTAATTTGAATGCCAGGATTTTACGTATCAAATCCAAGATGTAAATAAGAGTCACGCCGGAGCCAGGGGCTACTGATTAATTGAGAGCATGCTGGAGTTCATCAACGTGCCACTATGTTCGGTACACGAGCACGTTTTGCACTTGTGCCCACGGAGAAATGCGGCCGCCGAGGCTGGGAATAAATCCGTGACCTGATGCTTAACAGCTAACGCCACAGCCACTAAACCACCACGGCAGGTCGTTTAATTTCAGCGATTTATCTTCATACTTGTACTCATTAAAGATCTGACATACATTCTGGGGCTGAAGCCCGTCATTTTTTGAAAGCATGTGCATTTAGCTGCAAGTACAAGCCAGTATCCAGCTCTCACGCCTGATGTTTCGAGAAATGCTATGGCGTTCGATCCAAATCAGATAGAGGTGCGCAGGAAGATTCTTGCCTCCGATGGTAGAACAAGGAATGTCGCTCGAGCCAACATTTCAACGAAGGCCCCCTTGTCGAGACTATGGCTACAACGACGTTTTTTGCTCGGCCACTGCTTATCATTGGCGTTCGATGTATCACTTTCCTAAGATATAAGCGTTCATAGCGCACTGCTGAGACGACACTGCCGGTAATGCCGGCATTTTTCGTGATAGACTTTAACGACAAATATCATGAAAGTGGTAGTGCTTGGGGATACCTGCTAAATGGACCTGCCTTCTTTTTTTGCCACTGACCTCATTCATTTGCATGTCTCTGACATGCACCTTAAATATAAGTGATTAAAAGTGTTACCTGCATTGTTAGTAAGTGACTTTCGCATTGACCTTCGGAACCGCGAGTAACACGTCGCTCCTGAAAGAGCTTTATCTCCTACTTATTACCACTGACGTGCTGGTAGAAAGGCCGCTGCCAAAAAACATTGCACTATACGTATGTACGAAAGTTATACGTACTCAAACACCATGGCGCAGCTACGCTCGTACGACGGCTGTGCTGGTCTAGAAATTCACACATTTAGCTGTGAACAATGCAGTACGCGAACGAAACATTAAAACTATACTTCTAGAAGTTTCCAAACGGCACGCCTCTGGAAAGTAATCGTACAGCGATCATGAGCCGCACGTCGTCAGCGGTGTCGCGCGCGGTTGTTTCTCTTTTACTTAGCTGCTTATGGACGCTAACAACTATCCGTCGAAGAAATATTGGCTTTGTTATGTACCGTCGTTCAGGCAAGATAATCAATAGCCAGCCTCTCGTGAACTCTGCACGAGGCACTGAAAGGCGCGAATCGGCCGTCATAAACGGTAACTCATGAGAATTACTCATGCTGGGCACGCACGCGAGGTTGAGGCGACAGCTATTCTCAGATCTGCTGCACCAGCAGTGTTTCGCGTAAAGTCGGAAAGCGATGTCCAATGCCACAGAACTTAAATAGCGAGACGTTTCATGCAAACAGTCGCGCGTCGTTACAGGATGCAAATTCGTTATGTTTACGCGTGTTACCCCGGTGCTAGGTGCAGTGCATCGCTTTTGCGTGCTTTTATTGGGTCGCGAATAACTTGTCTGCTTATATATGTCGTGCCACCAACTTGCCTGTTGTCCAGCGGTCACCTACACAACGTAACGAGGAGTTGTCGCTACAGAGGCAAATCCCACGTTCGCGGCTCTACGTCAACTTCACGAGTGATTGCTTCGTGGACAATTTCAAGACAAAGCGCTATATACTTCGTTGACATGCTCACCCATGCAAATAAAGGCGTCACGTGATCGAAATTTCGTAAGGTTGCACACGGCGGTATATTGGGACGTTGCATTTACGACTCTAAGAGCTTAACATCGCACCTTGACTGTAATAAAACACGCGAAACTAACGGAAAGAAACAAGTTTGCCGGTCTTGCGTGCAACGAGCTTAAGCGGCGTCTGGTGCTTCCTTTTTTTACGTCTCTTTCACCTGCTTAATGCGTACATCAATCTTTCACTCAAATCTTTCAATATATGCGACTGTGGCAGGCAGATAGGCTCTTTCCGCTGTTTAGTGGTATGTCAGGTAGACGCAGGCACTTTGCTATATTAAGTGCCGCAATTCAATAGATTCACTCATTATATGATCAATTGCTCACTCGAAGAGCGCGCTGAAATCACGATCGCTAAGTTGAGCATATCTGAAGTTAGGCCTGCTTAGCATAAATACAGCACTCTTTCGAGATATCCGTCGTGAAGATATCGCTCCAAATTCATTGGCGTTCAAGTTAACAGTTTTCCCAAAATGCCACTCAGGCAGCTAGTACGACCCTAATTGCAAAGTCAATATGCATGCTAAGCAGAATGACTATATAAATCTCTGAGGACATGTTAGAGTTAGGATTTCTGTTACGCAGACATGACTTTCACACTCCTCGACTTCAATTCCGAATTCGCAACACGTGTCCTAAAGCGAATGTGGAAAAACTGAGTTATTATGAAATACCTATAATTGCCAATCGAACCACTGCGCATTCGTGTATTTAACTTATAAGGCCTGATTCCGCTATAGCATGCGATCATGCTTGAAATTTGTTCGAAGTACCAAGAAAATTCACAACATCTACAACAGGCCCAGGTTGATGAATAGGGGTGATACATCTATAACTACCACATCACACTTTGCCCGCATTATGCAGAACGAACGAAAAAAAAAAGACAGTTCCTCAGGTCATTCCTCCATAGTGTGCCCTCGATAACATCACGGATGAATTCCATGGATAACTCCGTGGAATGGCCAAGCAGCAATTCCCGGAACGTTTCCCGTTGCACGGTGCGTAGTTTTCAAACTTGTTCTCGATTTGCGGAACTAAATGGCGCGGCACAACATGGCGTTTCCTCGAGTAGCAGCGAGAGTGTCCCTAAAGAGTCGTCTGTGGTCGGCTTCCTCAGTGGCTTCTCAATTGCACCGGCGAATCCTTTCACTTACCTCTGTCCATTACGAGTGTGCCGTCTTCAGCGATGTGGGCTGAAAAAAAAAGCAAATATAAATAAAAGCAAGAAAAATAAAATACAGGAACCATTTAATAAATGCAGTAACACCCCGTGTTATACGTTGCAAGGGCACCTCGAATGAAACTGAAACGACAGACAATGGTTGGTACTTAGACAGGTATTGCCGGTACTTTACCGAAACAGTACCATGCACAGCGGTCAATGCGATAAGCGCTTCCTCGCGACTTGCCTGGCGCTTTTTTATTCCTTTGTGAGGTTAGTTTTTGCTTTCTCGAGTCCCATTTGGGATCGCAGCAGGCCAAATCACGTACGCGCAGTTAGCAACGGCAGAAAAAACCACTAACCGCATCTAACGCAGTGCATGAACGCGCCGAGAACCAGACCAAAGTATCTCCACAGAACACGAAATTGCGTGGGGCGCTGAGGCAGTGGCGTCGAATAGGTACGCGGAGATAAGAGATACTTGTTCGATCTTCCTCGGAACACCCCAAGAAGCTTCAAGTCTTTCAAGAAGCGTGCCAGGAGGTTACCGCTTCTGTGCAGTAGAGACCAAGTAGCGAATCTCTTTCAACGAAACGAGAGAGTGTGCGTTGCCGTTTAGATACTACGGTGTGGATGCCAGTGCGTAATGGTGCCTCATCGCTTTCGACTTTCCGAAACGAAAATGCTACTCAGAGAAGCCTATAAGAATTTGCAACAAACGTTCCCTCCTCCTTTTTTAATATTTGTACTCCTTCTGCAAGGGAAGAATTGTTCTGAGTACATTGCGTTTAAGGTGTTTCAAGTCATACCAAGAATGTAGCTCCAAAGAACGTTATATGGGCCAGGTCTTTTGGCGTCGGTGAGATCAGTAAACAACACTCTCAATTCGTTTTGGATTTCCCTGGTTCAAACTGAACTTCTTGTTATATATAGAAGGCATTCGGGTTTCTTTCCTTGGATGAAAAATACTTTTGATGAGGCAAACAACTTCACCAGTACTTCCAGGGAAATTTTATCACATTTTCCGAACAGGGTTGTGCCTATCGTCGTTTAAGTTTCCCGAAAGAGCCAGGAATTTTGACTGTCCGCATTAAAGCAACAGACGTCTACGAAGCGGACCGACAGTTCATTGAGGGAGAAATCATACGCGATGCGCGAAGGAGATCAGCCTGTTGTTGTCAGAGCCTACGTGCGAATTGTTTTTTTTTGTCATAGAACTTTAATTGGAGGCTGCAGGCACATACGGGACATCAGATATTTTTGTTATTTTCTCAACTTGCCCTACTAAAGGGAACATTGTCATCCACCCAAATGTAACACAAGGCTACAAAGGCAACTCATACAAGTTTCTCAGAAAGACAACGTTGCAGTTGAGGAAAAATCTGCCCTGGTCCTAGATCAGGGATCGAGGACACGGGGTGCTATGCAGGATGCGCCGAGTTTGGGAAAACTCGGGATCTTCCCGAGCTCTCGCGACGCCCCAAGGTGAAATAAAATAGCGCCAAGACAGAGTTTGTCCCTCGGCACACCTTCAGTTTCAATGGTTCATCTAGATTCAATCAGAGTGGCTATCATCCCTCGGGCGTTGCTTATTGGCGGTCGACAAAGTGGAGGCTCACGTGATCATACCATCGGTGCCTTCTTTCACTTGTTCGTAGTTCCACCGAGTGTTTTACATGCACAAGAATGTTACGCAATAAATGCCTTTAGGACGATATTATGTGTCATAAATATTGTTATGTGCCCTAAATATTATTAGTGCGCGAAAGAGAGCCTATATGGCTACGATGCGTCAAGAAAGTGGCGCCGACGATGGATCACGCAACCAACACAGTGAAGGAGACAGGAACAAACTGCACATAAGTATATTTCTACTGTTCCATATTTATCATAACATTATTGCACAGATTATGTCACTTTCATAGTAACCAACTGGTGATAAAGTGTAGGGACAGCTTGCGGAGCTTCTCAACGAACGTGGCGCCGCAAGGAAGAGTGCGACAAGTTGGCGACAGTACTGGTCCGAGCTTGTCGTACAAATTAAACGGGATGCAGTCGTTGTGTAAAAAGCTGTCACGTAAGTTACACTACTATTATAGCCATTTAAGAAAAAAGACGTTTCTCTTATCGGTCTGCGTTATGCTCACAATCAAATGTCACCTTATTCGTTACTTAATTAAATGTTGACCAACTTAGAGTTGCGGCGCCGTGGTGTCACAGCAGCTTTCATTAGTTTTTAGTCATGTTAAATCCACTTCAGTAAACAACTGACCACAGTTGTTTTCATGAGTAATATTTTAATTTGGAAATTTTAAGCGTACAGCTTTCTTATAGACGTTTTCACCTGAATTTCAGTGGCAGAGGAGGTGGAAAGCTACGAGGGCTTGGAGGGAGGGCGCTGTCATTGATTGGCCGTAAATGTGCCGTGGGCTTGGGGCCTTCACTGTTGCTTGGGGACCCCAACACCGCTGAGCGCAGCACTGCGTATGCAGTTTACTTGTATTCGTTTAATCTCTATCATGAAAGTGCGATCGTTAGAGTGGATATAATCTTCCATTTCCACTCGACTACAGCGAATGCCATATTCTCCATAAGCTCCATTAGCCCTCACCCGTAGAGTGTTACGTCTCAACACCACAAAGGCGTTCATTGGACGTCTGCCACAAGACAAACCGCCACCTGTCGATCAGCACCTATATAGACGTCAACGCAGCGTGGGCACCGGCTGTTGAAGACTTCCACGAAAGGCCCTCACCCCGCTCTTTACCTGGCAGCTTGAGCGAAGGACGAAAAGGAGCGGAACAACGATGACGACTTGAGAGGCGCAGGTTGCTTTCTTGCCACATATTCCAAACCAGTCTCCTCGGAGGCGCAATTACTGCGGTTTATTGCGAGCGTAGGCGTGGTTAGACGATTACGATTTGCTGCTCCACGGTCTTCAGATTGCCTAGTCAACCCGCCTAGGGAAGACGACGATATTAAAAGCGAAGACTTTTGGAGAGTGAGGACAGAGGGTCCTAATCGGAACTCGGACATTTCACTTGCTCCTCAATAGAGTGGGCTTCTGTATTGGAGCCCTGTAACTAAGCGAATAAAGCCTTTTGCTCCATTTTCTAGAAGCTCATGTGGCAATCGATAGGCTTGGTGGATTCCTTGCCCTAACACCACGTTAGCCGCACCAAGAGCTTGCACATAACTGAATAACATACAGCACAGTTTAGAATTGTCATACTTCAAATGGGTTTGCTTTGTTACCTTTATTTAGGCGACCTATATATTTATTTTACCCTTGTTCTGCAGGAGTTCCATCCCACGGCCAGCCAGATGGACCCCCCAATGTTCCCACCCCGTTGCAGCAGTAAACTTGCGGCGCGTCATTGGCATTTTGTGCGCGAATTGTGCAGAAATTACATATATCGCTTTATTCATGCGCAGCTTACCATTTTTCTTTTTATGAGCGAACTCAACTGTACTAGCCGATCCATTATTGCTTGAGTGCATTCTTGCTCTCTGTAACTAAACATAAACAATAAGCCTAAATACATCGTACTATGTCGTACTGCATATCCATGGTAACCAGTAACAAGCATGCGCATAACTTGCTATACCGTGTTGTTTGAATTCCTTGTTCGTTTTCTCGTCTTTGTACACCAGAGTGCCTCACACTAACACAACGGCAAAAAGCTGCCCGGCAGGCTCGCAGACACCGCCAAAGGTAGGTATTCTCCAGACAGTTGCTGCAGACCAGAATAGGCTGGCCGACGAAGTGGAGCGTCCGCTGGCTCACACGTTGCCGAGATGCGATGATTTCCACCAGCGGCCAATTTTGAGGAGGCCGATAGTGCGATTGCTAGTGCCTCGTCGTTACGGCACAATTATGACTATTGCCTACGTCGACTTTAATGCGGATCTCGGCGCTATAAGCATTGTCGGACTAAGGTAGTGGACCATTGAATGGGGGGGGAGGGACTAAGAGAAAAGTAGTGTATGCCACCGATGGAAGAGTGACAAGTGTAAAGCGTCACGAAGGAAAGTACTTATGTCGCCACTTCAGAACCTTTGTCACTGCGAAAGAAAGTGGCACATTTCTAACGCCACGACAGAGAGTGTCTGTCTTCACTATAGATAGTTGCTGTCGCGACGTCAGAATCGCTGCGGCGATAGGAAGTTGTTGCGACTTGAGAACTCTTGTTGTCACGGCAGAACCTTTCTGGTGCAAGTTCAGAACTCTTGGTCATCGCGACGGAATGTTTTTGTCGCGACGTCAGAATTTCTGTCGTAACGTCAGAAATGTCTATCGCAACAACAGAAACGTCAGGAAGCTTCTGTCGTACGGCAGAAATTTCTCTTGTCGCTAGAGAAATTTCTGTTCTCTTTATCAACCGGGTAGAAGGGGGAAAGAGAATGGCGTTAATATTTACGAAGCCAGAAAACATAGCACTTACGTACTACCCTATGTGGTGTATGCAATGAGAGGGCTGTTGCATCTGAACTTAAAACAATAAGACATCTGAAAACACTATTGAAAGTGTCCAGCGAAACTGCTCATTAGTTGCAAAATCTGGACGAAACTTTCGAGCAAGGGAAACAGAAGGCATATCCGCATATCGGCACAGTCTAGAAGTAGTTCAGTGCCTTCTGCTCTATGCAGCTAGTGTCACCGCTTTTATAGAATACGGCATATGTGACCCAGTTTATACTACGTCTTACAGGCGTCTTTCATTTTAGTTTCGTTCGTCTGCGAAAAAAAGAACTGTTCTATTGCAGCTACGGAGTGTACAGTATTTCATTTGTGCTGTGTTTCGGGACGTGGGAAAGCGACGTCTCCTGCGGCGAGCAACATGATCGTTGACATATTTGTAGCGCTAGCAAAAAATAGACAAGAAACAAATAGCAAGATGACTACAACATAACGGCTGCAGAGCAACTGCACTTGATGTTAGGCTACCGTTATTTTTTTCATGTTGTCAGTGCGTTTTCTAGCACTGTAACTATGTCACAATGCTCAAACCAACTAGCCCAGCTTTCTACCTCAGCAGCTTAACTTCCTCGCTGAAAACGGACACTTATGTTGCGGCAGAAGTACACAAAGAAGGAGGAGGAGTACAAGAAGCAAGGAAAGGTAGGAAGGTCACCCAGACGCACATCCGGTTTGCTACTTTACATGGGGGAAGGGATTTAAGGGATAACAAGAAAGGAGAGGGCGGGAAGAAGGTACTGTCGCTGTGAACGCATGCGGTTGTCCATTATTTCACGCCTACAATTGGTCAGCATAACCAGGTGGGCTTGTTGGTTGAACCTAATAGAAGGCTACAGCGCGAGAACGGACAGAGACAAAGGAGGAACACAACGTACACAAAGTACATGGCTTAGGAAACACCAGAACTATGTTAACACTGTTTACTGTCCTCTAGGCGTGCAATGTCGAGACTGTGGGTACAAACCTGTCTTCTATAAATGCAAGACTGTATTTAAGATCAAATCAAGCCTTATTAGAAAAATTATCGAAGCCACCGAAATTTTACGAGCATGAAATTACTGTTTCAGTTGTCCATCGATAGCCTCGTGTGAAAAAGAGCTCACCTTCCTAGATTGAAATGCCAGGGTGCAATAGCGTTATGAACATGTTCTCTGCGCATGTGTAATCTTGTAGTTTTTTTTTGCCAAGTGTTCATTGTAAAATTATTTGTGCACAGGCAAAATAAAAATTTTTGTTGAAAGTCGGCGTTGCGTCTGTGTACTTTGTGTGCCTCTTTTGTCACCGTCGGCTCCCGCACTGTAGCCATCTGCTGCAATCGGTCACTGAGGTGAGCCAATTTCATGACATGAATCGTAGCAAGACATGAATCGCCCGCATTGCTTTGGAAGCCTGCAACGCGTAGGGCCACGGTCTGAGAATCTTTATCTCTGAAAATGATCTGCTGTCTAATCGATTTCATAAAGGTTTCATTGGTTTCATAAAATTGATGTTATAAAGATCAGAAAAACACAAGTGCTCCATCGCCTCTTCACACCTGCATGAGTCACAAATAGGTTTGTCCGACATCGCATTATGTAATGAGTAGGCTTTCGTAAGAGCAACCCCTAGCCAGAGGCGGCACAGTAATGTTGCATCACGGCAGGGGAAGTGTGATGGAATCTGTAGCTTCAACGTAGGATCAAGCCGGTGGAGTCGACAGTCAGACAAAATGCGGCTGTTCCGCAAAGCTCGAGTCCTGGATTCAGCATATAAACGACGACCACTCGTAGCATCTGTCCTGGACAAGGGTGTAGGAACCCACAGGGTGTCTTTATGGGCTGACCGGGCAGCATCATCAACAAGCATACTACCGACGATGCCACATTGCCCCAGAAGCCATCGAGAGATGATGTCATGACCGTTTATGAGGGCTTGGTGGAGAACATGTCTAGTCTCAAAGACCAGTTGCTCATGGGTCTCGAGCCATAAGGCGTTGACTGCAGACCCTGAAGGGCTGCCTCGGAGTCAGAAAAAATGACTCACTTTCGAAGTTTTGCTTGTGCGGTGTAATTAACAGGCGGTACGTAGTGTGGTAATTTCTGTTGCTGTGGAGGACCTTATGTGGGACACTTTGAACTTCATTGTGACTTGTATGGCAGGGGTGACAACAGCATCTGTGAGGCTGGCGGCTCACGCAGATCCATTGGTCTAAATATACGTTTTTGTTCCTGTTCCTTGTTCAGTAAAGTTCATGTGCCTTGTCAATGTCTACGTGGACTATTGTAGAGCCACTGTGAAATGACGGGTCTTCTTCGTAATTCCCGGGATTGTGAGGTGTACTTGTGGCTCTCCTGGGCACCACATGAGTAACAATAGCCTTGCTGCTGTTGTAAAGCCCGACGAAAGGGAGCCTTGTTGTGTCGCGACAGGTTTGGAAAATGCGACTTCACGTCCTCGCGCCGACAAAGCAAGCAATATCGTGACTGGGGACGTGACACAGAAGTCGAGTGTGTGCTCTCAGGTTGTTAACTGTGATGTATGTTGGAATCAAGTCGTATATAGCAATCATGATTGTTGCATAAGTCGAAATGCATCGTGGTAGTTCAAGACACGTGCGCAGACCTTGGTCTTGCAAAATTTCGAGCATGTGAATACTTATTTTGAGTGTGCTCGCTAAAACCTGCAAGCTGTACCGTAGAAAGCCCAGCAACTGTGTTCTGCACAGCTGCAGCATGGAGCATACAGACGTGCTCCTTATTTTTCCGCACAGGAACTTTAATATATGTACAACCGAAATTAGTCTCCGCTTCAAGTAATTGCAGCGAGGGCTGCATGCAAGGTCCCTGTCAATAATCACACCTAAAAAGGGTGTGACCTCCTCGTACTTCTCGTGACTTCTCGTATGCGATTACATGGCTATTGAGAGAAACAGAGTACGGTGTCATTGGTTTGCGCGTAAAAACGATTCACGCTAATTTTTCAATACACGCACTAAGGCCTTGTTTGCGGAGATACGAAAGAGTTAGGGTGGCTGCCCGCTGAATCCTTGCGCGCACTTGAAGACGAGTCACTGCAGAAGACCAAAGAAAAATATCATCAGCTCACATTGACAGGTGAATTGTCTTGCGTAAAATTTCAGCAAAGCCGACCATAATTAGGTTAAAGAGAATAAGACTCTATAGCCCGCCCTGTGACATGCCACCGTTTGTAGCATAGCTGGCAGTGAAGCAATCTTCACTATGCACAAAGAAGGACCTTGTCAAATAATCGCGAATCCGCTGAAACATTCGGCCAATGATTCGAACTGCCTCCAAGGACTCGAGATCCCTTCATCTTTGGCATTGTCGTGCGCCCCTTTCACATCAAGAGACAGCGCCACCGATATGCACTTAAGGCATTTTTGTTATTGGGTGAACGCTGTGAGGCCAGTAACTTTGTCTATTGATTCTATGCTTCGCTGAATGCCTGTCATGAAGTCAGGGTACACATTGTGGCATTTAAAGTACCATTCTAGGTGCGTAAGAATCCCCCCCCCCCCACTTTGTCCATAACTTTCCGAACGAAACTTGCCAGGGCGATAGAGTGACAAGATGTCAGGTTAAATTACTTCTTTCCTAGTTTAAATAGAGCTACAACGCGACTTGTCTACCATTGCTGAGGAACAATGCTGTCATACCATAAGCCGTTGTAGTAATTCAGCAGCTCTTGCCTGGCCACTTGTCCAAGATGGGCTAGAGCAGCACAGGTGATGGCGTCGTGTCCGGGTGAACATGAGCGTCGGGGAGCAGTCAAAGAGGCATCGAGTAAAGTAAATAGAATAAAGTATAGTAAGTACTATAGTAGTATAGTATACTATACTATATACTATAGTATATACTATAGTATATAGTATATACTATACTATAGTATACTATATATACTATAGTATAGTATAGTACTATAGTAAATAGAATTTCCATTTCTGGGACGGATTACACAAGGACGATACTCATCTTCAGCGTTGGGGCTGACACACAAGCCAGCGATCCGCGCACAAAAATCATTCGCCATCTCAAGTTGCGTCCGGCAGTGATGTACGGCTAAGGCCATGAAAAAATGTCACTGCTGCGGAGACGAGTGCAGGTCACGAACAGTCATCGAGATGTGTGACAGTTGTTTACGAGCGCCCATTGATCCACACAAGTACTTTCAACGGTCTTCCTGCAATTTGTGCAAACGGCGCTGTATTTCCTTCTGTGTTCTCTGTGCCATTCTCAGGTGACCAACTACCTTCGTGCGCCTGTATCTGCTTTCAGCTCGTCGTCGAAGTGCAGTTAGTCTCCCCAGTTCTACGTCGAATTGAGAACCGTTCGCTGTCAACGTTAGAAGGCATCAAGCTTCTCTAATTGCCTCCTCTGCGATTGCTTCTTGCAGGCTAAGACCAAGGTCTTCCCTGCATGCATTTTCCATGCGCAGCTTAAATTTACGTCAGTCGATTCTGCGTACTGCATTCGATGAGGATTAATTGTTTAGCCCCCTGAGCAGCAAGTAAGTAGGAATATGGTCACTCCCATGCGTTTCTATGTCTGAAAACCAATAAAGCTGCGGACTGATGCATCGTGATAGCAAAGTAAAATCGAGGCAACAGCTGTACTTAAGGCCTTGCAGGTACGTAGGACTGCCATAATTCATGACACAAAGGCCGGGATCAGAGGCGCATGACACTAGATTCCTGCCCCTGGAATTGATTTCTGAGCTACCCTTGAGGAAATTATGTCCGTTGAAATCTTCCATTATAATCAAAGAACCACTGGTCTGTAACAATATGTATCGCAGTCTACCGCGCTCAAATCGTCCTGACGGGGATATGTAGACACCAATAAGTGCGAATGAAACTTGATTTTTTCTTACACGCAGGCATAAATATTGACTGTTATCATGTGGTTGTACTGCGTGGTGAGCGCACTATAATCCATACGGCTCTAAACGACGACTGCGCTGCGTTCCTCGCACGTCGAAGGAAGAAGTGGTTCGCACCCTGACAGTTTAATGGGAGTCCGTACGTTGGGTCCGCCAACAACGATTATGGTAATCATATTTGTGAAAATATATTGACAGAAGGATGAGATGCAGGACCTCAATCCCCTGGTGTTCCGCTCTCAAATCGAAGCTTGTGTGACCTCCGTGCGAAATCACAGTATTGGACTAGCCATGGTATCTATTCAAGACTTTCAAGTACTGGATTTAGGGCATCTGTAGAGCACTTGTATTTAGAACCCCTGTAGTACACTCTGAGCAGACGGTGTCTCTAGCTTTCTTGGAGCACGGGAATGGCGTTCGTCAGTGATCGAAGCATCACGAGAACTTGTTTGTCCTGTCCAGGCAGTTTATCGGTGGGAGGCACAGAATTCGGGGTTGCCGTCGTGCGCAGCGAATTTCCTGGTAATTGTGACTTTGAAAAACTCGGCCAAGCTGCATCAGTAGCAGCCTTCCTTCTTTTTTTCACTATTCTGGGGCGGAATAACTAAGTGAACGCACGAACAAATTTTGGTGAAAGATAAATTTTACGAAAAAAGGCATTCGCAAAGCTAAACCTCTTCCTAACATCAGCAATCATCCGATCCCCACTGCTACAATGATAAGTGCTGTAGTCGAAAAAAAGGTGTGTATGTAATGGTAGCCCAGGTGCGAACTGCAGTATTTGGGCATGTAGTAAGCATAAGCCGATTGACAAAACGTAAACAACCATTGCAGCTGTCGACGTACGACAAACTTTTATGATAGGAGGGTAGCATTCTTAATTACATAAGTATGGTTATCTGTGCCGCTCAAGCTGACGCGGGTAAGCGTCGGAATGCCCTGGTGTGGACAATTGACCAGAGGCCACAACTGATAGAGGAGGATGGCACGTGCTTATCTATTTGTAGCGCGCTCTGATTTGTCATCTCAAAGTGCATTGAGAAGTTTTAGTGCATAATTATGTCGGGCATGTACTTCTGTGGAAGTCAGTAAGATTAATGCTTTGCTGCGAACTTCTGCTTATTGTCGGGTAGGTTGCATTTATCTGCGCAATAGGCTGACTTTTCATACTCGTCATGGTACTCTATTGGGCGGTAGCAAATAGAACTCTGGTATCCGTCCCTGATAACCATCAAGTTTGTGATTGGTGCACTGTGAGCGCATCTATCGTTTATTTTATCTAGCTTCAGCTTCGTTTCGCGCATACGGCGGCGGCTGATCTTTCAAGGAACTTTTGAAGCTATAATTCTCGATGCGAGATGAAGCAACGAAAGAGCGCATAAACATGTCTAAATATAAAAACTTGTTGCTGCTGTATAATTCGTTGTCGTCTTCCGTGCTCTTAGCCTCAGCCTTCTATTATATTGCTCATATTTGCAATTCTGCATTAAGTCGAAGCGACGTGTTGTCTGTGCTCACGGTTTCGCTCATCCTGTAGCCTGCGGTGTGAGCGAACGTATGCGTATCACGGGCGCCCATCATGTCTAGGATATCAAACGAGTCGTTTCGATGTCATATAAGAAAAGATATGGCGAATAAGATCACGTACCCCCGCTGATACGAAAATCATGTGAACTGCTCAAACAAGCCTGATGCCGTGAAGTATAACACACCTCACGAACGGAAAGAACGATCATCGTATGAGTCCTCTTGTAGCCAATCGTGTTAAAGGAAAAAGTACGAATATTCTTTGCTGTGAGTAATAACTTTTCTGTGAACAAATGCTGTCAGGTTTGCCTATAGACCTTCATTCTAATAGACAATAAACATCAATACCGCCATGAATCGCCGTGCAAGAGGTGAGCAAGGTGTCGTTGTAAAGCGGACTGCGATCCGATATGTAGAATGTTACAGCATGCCAAACCTTCATTGCTCCGAATTGTTAACGTGCGTTCGGTGTAAAAAGAACTACAGCCTGCAGGGTACCACCTCATATCGAGGCAATTATGCGTGCTCGTGAGACATATATTTCCCTTTTTCTCAATTGCTATTTATTTAGCAATGGACTGAAGATGCGCACTAGCAGTATTTAGGAATGTGCATATAAGTCCCATGAATTTACCCGCCGCGGTGGCTTAGCGGCTATGGTGTCGCGCTACTAAACACAGGTCGGAGGATCAAATCCCAGCCGTGGATTTCGCATTTATATTGGGGTGAAATGCAAAACGACCGTGTACTGTCAATTTGCGGGTACGTTAGAGGCCACCTGGAGGTCAAACATTAGCCGCAGTCCCCCACTACGGCGTGCCTCATAATGAAATCAAGGTTTTGGCAGGTAAAAACCCCAGAATTCATTCAAGTTTAACGAATTTAGTGAGGCTTCAGTTTTGTCGTGTCCAGAGACTCGAGGAAAACAGATACACACACACGCACATTTATATACACAACCACACTAACGCGTATCACAAAGTGCAGCATAACGCAAATGAAACTGCCACTACACACAGCCAGTCACCGGGCACCAGGCCATGGGAAGATCAGACGACAAAGAAAAGCGACAGCAAACGGCAGCCACCGTCGTACTATGATTGGCTGGAGATGTTCATTCTAATCTCCATACCAACATCCAACCTGGACGAAATGCCGTCAATCACGTGTTTCCGTCACTTCTTGGGATGTTTTTACATATTTTCCTCCTCTCACTTAAGCAAGCCTTCACAGGTCTTTGTGAATTCAGCGCACGAAGTTTCTTCCGGCCGGTGACGGTCTTGCGGTGCTGAGCGCCTGCGGCGCAGTAGTCAAGTCAACATGACGGCTTGAAAAAGTCGGCCATCGTGGCCTGCTATCGCAAAGTGAACAATGCGAAGCCTGCACGACGCTAAGCGCGGTCACTAAGACACGTCATCTAAGAAAGATAAACATGTGCGTCACTCGAATTATGCTGTCTTTTTGTGCTCTGCCGGCGGCGCAGAGTTCTATCACTTAATTCAGTGCGTTTGGATGAAGCTACGACATCTGTGTGCATTTAGCGGTGCAAGTGGATATCGAATTGATTGTGCTGAAGGACTGAACGAACTTCACATCAAGGTCGTAGTGTTTGCAGCATTCAGCCGACAACTAAAAAATTCTTTCATTTATGTGGAACTGCCATATACACGTTCAGTCACAGGGCACGTACCTGCAAGTCCTCAGACTCGCCTCGACTCAGCTTCAGTGATAGTTCCGTCTTCACGTATTTTACATATGCCTAAAAAAAGTGCCAAAATAGTTATGAAGAAATGGGTCAGGCAAGGAGGCACAATCTCTCCAATGATATTTACTGCATGCATCGAAAAAGTACACAAGCTGTTAGACTTGAAAAGATTATGCGTAACTATGAACGGTGAATGTCTGAACAACTTTCAGCTTCCTGATGATATTCTCCTGTTCAGCAACGCTTGGAACACTTTGCAGCAATTCAGGGAGGACTTTAACTCAGAAAGTGTAAGAGTAGGTTGAAGATAATTGCGCAAAAGAGAAAGTAATGCTGAATAGACTGTCAAGCGAACGAGAATTCATGATTGGTACTCACGCTGTAGAATCTTTGCAGGAGTATGTTTATCTCGCTCAATTACCCAAAGGGGATCATGATCACGAGAAAGAAATTCACAGAAGAATGAAAGTAGGTAGGAGCGCATACGGCCAGCATTCCAATTCGTGACCGGAAGCTCATTCCTGTTGTTGAAAAGGGTACAATCATTGCTTTCTTCCAGTACTATCATATGGAACAGAAACTTGGAGGCTAACAAAGAAGCTTGATAACTAGTTAAGGACCGATCAACACAAGCGATAGAAGGAAAAAAAAGGAGCAGTTTGGTCCGAGAGGTGAAGCACCGATTTCGATAGCAAATTGGTAGAGAGCTATATGAAGTAAGGATAGTAGTTTTTTCGGCCTCATAAGCTTGTAAACATTCCATTACTAACTAAACAATCATGGTGTTACGAATGCACACAAAAACATGAGCACATCTTACTCTATGACCGCGGAAACTGGCTCTCAAAACGCTGGAGTGAGAAAGCGCGGCACCAGCAGCGAGTGAATTGACCTTCGTGCTGCTTCTCGCTTCAATTTGAACTAGGTAAGCGGCGAAAACACAGTGCACGCAAAGCTATCAGCACTCGGCCCCCACCGCAGATCGCTTTTAAGATAGGGGCCGTGCGGCCGCGCATACGCAGCAGCCGTCGGTGTAGATCGCCCCCCCCCCTCCTCGGGTGCCTTGCGCGCGACGGAAGACAGCGCGCTTCCTCCCCGCTTTCCTCCCATGCGCGCGGGAGATTGATCCGCTATCGTCAGCTCGCGCTCGCAAGCTTTCACTTGTATTTACAGCATACGGTACGCGGCGACGATGTTCTACCTTTGGACTTTATACGGACCATCAAGGCGATACCGACGCCGACGGCAGAAATACGCCCGGGGTGACCATATAATTGATATAGCAATAATGCAATGTTAGGCGTAACGTTAACAGACAGGAAGAGAGCGGTGTGGGTCAGAGAACAAACGTGGGTAGCAGTAGTTAACATTAAGAGCGAAAATTGTAGCTTTGCAGGTGATATAATTCGTAGGGCAGATAATCGGTGGTCCACTACAAATACATAGTGGATGCTAAGGGAAAGGAAGCGCTGTCGACGTCGATAGAAAATTAGTTGTGACGAAGAAATTAGCAAAATTGTAGCACATACTGGTATCAGCTAGCGCGGGTCAGGGACAATTATAGATCGCTGGGAGAGGCCTTCGTGACGTAGTGAACATACAGATACGCTGATGACATTTTAAAACCTCCAAAATTTATCCGCAATTTTACCGCACTTTTTCCATTGAGGCACAGTTTCCTTTGTACTGCGAGTTCGCATTCGTATGTTTACAGAACGGCATCGGGCGACGCTTGGTTACCACCATCACCCCTACCTTGGAATCGTACTATATACAGTATGCGCAGATGAAGAAATTGCGGTCACTGACGTAGTCAAGGTGAAAATAATACAGAGACGTTTCGGGACCCGTACGGGTTCCTTGATCACACTAAAAGCGGGCAAGGAATTTTGATTACGACGTCTTGCCCGTAGTTAGCTCTGTAGGAAATGTAGTCAAGAGATCGACGATCTTTCGTCGAACTCTTGACTATATAGTATGTGCAGTGACTGCTCTGAACAAAGTGCGTCAGTGTCGCAAGATCGACGACTTGAACCGATTTGATCCAAAACCAGCTCGAACGTTGAACAGTGATGTGCTTTGCGTGTGGTGCTGTGCCGTATTATGACGTGCACTTGAGCCTCTGTTCTTCATCATCATCATCATCAGCCTGGTTACGCCCACTGCAGGGCAAAGGCCTCTCCCATACTTTTCCAACAACCCCGGTCATGTACTAATTGTGGCCATGCCGTCCCTGCAAACTTCTTAATCTCATCCGCCCACCTAACTTTCTGCCGCCCCCTGCTACGCTTCCCTTCCCTTGGGATCCAGTCCGTAACCCTTAATGACCATCGGTTATCTTCCCTCCTCATTACATGTCCTGCCCATGCCCATTTCTTTTTCTTGATTTCAACTAAGATGTCATTAACTCGCGTTTGTTCCCTCACCCAATCTGCTCTTTTCTTATCCCTTAACGTTACACCTATCATTCTTCTTTCCATAGCTCGTTGTGTCGTCCTCAATTTCAGTAGAACCCTTTTCGTAAGCCTCCAGGTTTCTGCTCCGTAGGTGAGTACTGGCAAGACACAGCTATTATATACTTTTCTCTTGAGGGATAACGGCAACCTGCTGTTCATGATTTGGGACTGCCTGCCAAACGCACTCCAGCCCATTCTTATTCTTCTGATTATTTCCGTCTCATGATCCGGATCCGCCGTCACTACCTGCCCTAAGTAGATGTATTCCCTTACGACTTCCAGTGCCTCGCTGCCTAATGTAAATTGCTGTTCTCTCCCGAGACTGTTAAGCATTACTTTAGTTTTCTGCATATTAATTTTTAGACCCACTCTTCTGCTTTGCCTTTCCAGGTCAGTGAGCATGCATTGCAATTGGTCCCCTGAGTTACTAAGCAAGGCAATATCATCAGCGAATCGCAAGTTACTAAGGTATTCTCCATTAACTTTTATCCCCAATTGTTCCCAATCCAGGTCTCTGAATACCTCCTGTAAACACGCTGTGAATAGCATTGGAGATATCGTATCTCCCTGCCTGACGCCTTTCTTTATTTGGATTTTGTTGCTTGCTTTATGGAGGACTACGGTGGCTGTGGAGCCGCTATAGATATCTTCCAGTATTTTTACATATGGCTCATCTACACCCTGATTCCGTAATGCCTCCATGACTGCTGAGGTTTCGACTGAATCAAACGCTTTCTCGTAATCAATGAAAGCTATATATAAGGGTTGGTTATATTCTGCACATTTCTCTATCACTTGATTGATAGTGTGAATATGGTCTATTGTTGAGTAGCCTTTACGGAATCCTGCCTGGTCCTTTGGTTGACAGAAGTCTAAGGTGTTTCTGATTCTATTTGCAATTACCTTAGTAAATACTTTGTAGGCAACGGACAGTAAGCTGATCGGTCTATAATTTTTCAAGTCTTTGGCGTCCCCTTTCTTATGGATTAGGATTATGTTAGCGTTCTTCCAAGATTCCGGTACGCTCGAGGTCATGAGGCATTGCGTATACAGGGTGGCCAGTTTCTCTAGAACAATCTGTCCACCATCCTTCAACAAATCTGCTGTTACCTGATCCTCCCCAGCTGCCTTCCCCCTTTGCATATCTCCTAAGGCTTTCTTTACTTCTTCCGGCGTTACCTTCGGGATTTCGAATTCCTCTAGCCTATTTTCTCTTCCATTATCGTCGTGGGTGCCACTGGTACTGTATAAATCTCTATAGAACTCCTCAGCCACTTGAACTATCTCATCCATATTAGTAATGATATTGCCGGCTTTGTCTCTTAACGCATACATCTGATTCTTGCCAATTCCTAGTTTCTTCTTCACTGTTTTTTTTAGGCTTCCTCCGCTCCTGAGAGCATGTTCAATTCTATCCATATTATACTTCCTTATGTCAGCTGTCTTACGCTTGTTGATTAATTTCGAAAGTTCTGCCAGTTCTATTCTAGCTGTAGGGTTACATGCTTTCATACATTGGCGTTTCTTGATCAGATCTTTCGTCTCCTGCGATAGTTTGCTGGTATCCTGCCTAGCGGAGTTACCACCGACTTCCATTGCACACTCCTTAATGATGCCCACAAGATTGTCGTTCATTGCTTCAACACTAAGGTCCTCTTCCTGAGTTAAAGCTGAATACCTGTTCTGTAGCTTGATCTGGAATTCCTCTATTTTCCCTCTTACCGCTAACTCATTGATCGGCTTCTTATGTACCAGTTTCTTCCGTTCCCTCCTCAGGTCTAGGCTAATTCGAGTTCTTAACATCCTGTGGTCACTGCAGCGCACCTTGCCGAGCACGTCCACATCTTGTATGATGCCAGGGTTAGCGCAGAGTATGAAGTCTATTTCATTTCTAGTCTCGCCGTTCGGGCTCCTCCACGTCCACTTTCGGCTATCCCGCTTGCGGAAGAAGGTATTCATTATCCTCATATTATGCTGTTCCGCAAACTCTACTAATAACTCTCCCCTGCTATTCCTAGTGCCTATGCCATATTCCCCCACTGCCTTGTCTCCAGCCTGCTTCTTGCCTACCTTGGCATTAAAATCGCCCATTAGTATAGTGTATTTAGTTTTCACTCTACCCACCGCCGATTCCACGTCTTCATAGAAGCTTTCGACTTCCTGGTCATCATGACTGGATGTAGGGGCGTAGACCTGTACAATCTTCATTTTGTACCTCTTATTAAGTTTCACAACAAGACCTGCCACCCTCTCGTTAATGCTATAGAATTCCTGTATGTTACCAGCTATATTCTTATTAACCAGGAATCCGACTCCTAGTTCTCTTCTATCCGCTAAACCCCGGTAGCACAGGACGTGCCCGCTATTTAGTACTGTATATGCTTCTTTTGGCCTCCTAACTTCACTGAGCCCTATTATATCCCATTTACTGCCCTCTAATTCCTCCAATAGCACTGCTAGACTCGCCTCACTAGATAACGTTCTAGCGTTAAACGTTGCGAGGTTCATATTCCAATGGCGGCCTGTCCGGAGCCAGTGATTCTTAGCACCCTCTGCTGCGTCGCAGGTCTGACCGCCGCCGTGGTCAGTTGCTTCGCAGCTGCTGGGGACTGAGGGCCGGGGTTTGATTGTTGTGTTCATAGGAGGTTGTGGCCAAGTACTGCACCAGGGTGGCCAATCCTGCTCTGGTGAGGGAGTGCGTTACCGGTTCTGGTCACCGGGATCAGGCCACACTCCAGGCCTGTTTGTGCAATTTTATCAACACGCGGATTTCTTTTTTTTTTTAATCCGGTGGAAAATTGCCGGCACCGGGATTCGAACCACGGACCTCTTGCACGCGAGGCGGGTGTTCTACCTCTACGCCACCGCTGCAGCTTATGAGGCTGTTAAGTTTCTGGCAACGCTGACGCTGTGCATCGTGGTGATGACTGATTGGCCATGACTTTTACGATGTGCCACTTGGGCTATGACAGACAGTATAGTTAGGGCCTGACATCTTCAACCTATGATTTATTACCGGTCTCAAAAATTGAAGTGTACGCGCATTTGTGCATTTACTGTCTGTCGGAATGCGGCAGCCTGAACCTGCAAAACAAACTCTTGACTTGTTGCCAGATATTATCGTGTTTTATCAGCTGCAGGCAAGCCAGAAGGGGCAAACGGTGATGCAATGTAAAAGTTTGATAGGCAGCGAAATTTGCATTTGCGCAGGCTACGAAGTGAAGTTTTCTCTCACAATTGGGGAGTGTCCGTAGCGACGGCTTCTTTAGACAGTTCTTTTTTAGGGTTGCTTTCATAGCTCTCCGTGCCCTTGACAGGGATTGAATTCAAAGGGATGGATTGTTTTGTTGGCGTTGGCGCTAGACGACATCGTCGACTAGCCCCTTAGACGGCACCGGCTGCCGAGGGAGCTGATGTTAGGCCTATGCGCGGCACTAGAACCGCATCTGGATCCGTGTACACCGCGATCACATAGCATACCAATTAAGCTTCGGGTGCTCGTGACCTTACTTTGAGGCCACATCAAAAATTTATTATACAGTTTGCTTTTATTTTTCTCTCCGTGGTGGTGGTGGCGTTGCTATACCGGCAGGGTTAGCCTGGCAGACCTAAGCAGGAATTGCTCCGTTTGAGCGTTTCTTTCTGCGCCAAATATGTCACCATGTGCCCATCAGTACGAATGCAAACACATGGGAAAAGTATTATTCTGCCGAAAAAATGTACTTATCTGCTGTTCGCAGCGCCAAGCACACCTTTTTTTGCATCGACTTACCGAAAACGCTCAGAGATAACCCCAAGAAATTCTGGGAAGTAATAAACCCCCCTAAAGCTCGCGCCATAACTCTTGCTGACGATTCTGGAGATATCATGACTGATACCGACTGCGCCATTTAGTTCAACAATGCCTTCGCTTCAGTTTTTACTAAATATACTAGTTCTCCCCTACCATTAATGTCTAGTAACATAGCATCTGTAATGCCACCCATCTCGTTATCCGTAGATGGTACCTCCAAAGTAATACATAACCTCAAACTACCTTCATCGGTATCGCCGGTATTAACTCGAAACTGTTAAAGAATACTAAGTATATCTCAGCTGCATTTTTTGTCTTATTTTCTCAGTCACTTTCAGCAGGTTGCATCCCTTATGACTTGAAAGTAGGAAAGGTCACTCCTATCTAGAAGGGAGGCAACAGGAATAACCCACTAAATTATCGCCTTATCTTCTTAACGAATCTTCCATGTAAGATAATGGAGCACGTCATGTACTCACTCATCATGGACCAATTAGACGCCAACGATTTTTTTCATCCTGCACAGCATGAATTTCGCAAGCGATTTCCTTGCGAGACCCAACTAGCCCTTTTCCTTCACGACCTTCATGCGAATCTTGACTGTAATCAGCAAAGTGATGTTAGCTTCCTCAAATATGAAAACGCTTTTGATAAAGTCCCTCACCGTCACTTATTACATAAGGTTTCGTTCTTGAATTTAGATATGGATGTATTAAAATGGCTAGAAACGTTCCTCACTAATAGCGAACAATTCGTTACTATCAACGACCAGTCCTCCGTCAACCTTCCGGTATCTTCAGGTGTCCCTCAGGGGTCTGTTCTTTGACCACTTCACTTTTAATATACATCAATGACTTACCCCTTCATGTAACTTGCAAAATTCGGATATCACTGATGACTGCGTGATTTATCATACCATTAACAATGACACTGATGGAGATCATTTGCAACAAAATCTCAACCATGTACAGTCTTGGTGTGCCCATTGGCTAATGACTCTTAATCCAAAAAAAATGTGAACATATGTCATTTACTCGTAGTCGTACATCCTTCTTGCCTTCTTACACAATAGCCAACAATCGGATTGAAACAGCAAAATCATTCAAGTACCTAGGCGTCTTAATTTCCTGTGATCTTAACTGGGGCACGCATATCAACAGCATAGCATCATCGGCGAACAAAACAATCGGCTTTATGAGGCTCCACTTGCGTCATGCGCCTCAGGATGTCAGACTTGTGGCGTACAAATCCCTTATCAGGCCTAAAGTCGAGTATGCGTCGCCAGTCTGGAACCCATATCAAAATTATCTCGTTAACGCACTTGAGCGCTTCCAAAATCGTGCAGTAAGATACATTCATTCATCCTATTCATAGGACGTAAGCATATCATCCTTAAAAGAGAAATCTGAGTTAGAGTCACTCTCGCACCGCCGTAAGATAGCCAGCGTTGGTCTTTTTCATAAGTTTTCCTACAGTTCACTTAATCGTGTGGCATACATCATTCCACCCGCAAGAATATCGCAACGCGCTCGTCATCCGATCCAAGTTTTAAAACCACGCTCACACACAACTACTTTCTGTGCTTCTTTTTTGTCTCGAACAGCAACTGATTGGAACGCCCTTCCCCACCATGTCGTATATACAAATAATCACCATGTCTTCATTGCTGAGGTTGCTTCAATTTTGTCAAATTAATTACCTTTTGTACAAATTCATCATCTACCGTACGTTTCTGATTGTATGCAATGTATCTACCTTTCTTCAAATGTTCCACTAATTACCGAAGTGAATTGTCCATTGCCACTCTTTCTTCTTTTCGGCCAAAATAACTGTTGCTTTTTTCTTCTAATTGACAATTTGTCACGAGTATGTACTTGTTCATACAGGGTATCTACCACTTTTCAAATGCTTCGTTTGTTATCACGTTGAATTGTTATTGAAAGATGTACCCCACCCCTTATGTAACACCCCTGATAAAGGGGTCTTTAAGGAAATAAACTAACCTGACCTGATCAGTCCTGTCTCTCGCAGAAATGTGAGAAGAATGCGTGCGAGTTCCACTGCCCTTCTTTTGACGCCAGTTCGGTGAACGGGCGAGCGCGGTTGCGCTTGTCGGCGCTGTTGCAGGCGCCCGGAAAATGAAGCTCTCGGAAAGGGCGTGTGCAGTGATTTGCTGTAAGAATATAGCCTCAACTACAGACGCGTGATGTGCGATCTTGCTATCAGTTGACCGCCCTTCTTTTATTCCTTGTCTTTTAATTCGACCATTGTTTCATGCTTGTTCTCACAACGCCGCAAGTTAAATGAGCTGCCACTTCTGTTGCACAGTTATCTTAGCGTAAGAATTTTAGGCAAATAAATTGCGTGCGCGCAGCTTAGTGAATTCCACCCCTTGTTCCCATCAGACGCGAACTGTCCGGGCGGCAAGGGGGGAGGAGTACAGGGCCTACGACGGACGCGGTAGAGGCATTGAGTTTGCTTAACAAACTTCCGCGACGATATCACCGCTTTCTGATGGTTTTGGCATCTTCCTGACTAGATGAATGGTCTCTCACGATTTATTTTAAAACAGCCAGCTTCTCTTTAACATTTGGGGGCTCCTTTTATGAAGCTTCATAGGATCCATGACAATTCGAGCATTTAAGAACAGTGGCCCTGCTCTCATCCGTGGATTGGTGTTCAGCGCCGCGAGAACAATGCTTTATTCTTGCATACGCTTCTTAGTGATCCAGCTTCTTGCAGTTGAGGCACTGTCGTGGCTTCGGTACGAGAAGTCACACAGGATGTTGAAAATGGCCCACCTTTATATTTGAAGGTAGGAAGTCTCCCTTGAGCAATATCTGTAAATAACATGAGTTGTCCAGGGGGCTAACACTCGCGATGACAGGAGCTTCACTGGCTGGCTTTACAAGAACTTCCAAGTCGGAGCTGGGAATGACGGCATCGAGATCGCAGATGACACCGGTGATGACGCCGGAGTCCAGTGGATGTGGGAACAGACATTAATTTCATCCAGGTAGGTGACGTTGCGGAAGTTATTCAGCCCGGCTGCATGCGGGACATCAATCACCAGAGCGTTCTTACGTGTATTCACTTTGATGTCGGTAATTTCATTCGGCAGCAGTACCTCCCGTAGCATCGAAAGCGTTTGCCAGTAGACGCGTTACATGTTCCCGTTGCGCACAGCAGGAACAAAAGTATGGCGTTGGTCACAGGCCTCCATTGCGGTGGTTCATTCATTGTGCTCGATGACGAAGAACTACTGTTGTTACGTGTCTACGGCTTGCGGCTCGCAAGTTCGAAGTCGTCGTCGGAGGCCGCTTCGCTGCTCAATGTGTAGGAACGGGTGTCCTCGCTGTTAGAGTCGCTGTGAGGACCCGCCGTGGTTGCTCAGTGGCTATGGTGTTGGGCTGCTGAGCACGACGTCGCGGGATCGAATCCCGGCCACGGTGGCCGCATTTCGATGGGGGCGAAATGCGCAAACACCCGTGTGCTTAAATTCAGGTGCGCGTTAAAGAACCCCAGGTGGTCGAAATTTCCGGAGTCCTCCACTACGGCGTGCCTCATAATCAGAAAGTGGATTTGGCACGTAAAACCCCATAATGTAATGTAATGTAATGTAGAGTCGCTGTGAGGGCCGGTACGCTTTCTTAACGCGGCCACCGCTGGTGTCGCCGGGTCTGGCAGACGTCCGAGGTGGTCCGCGTCCATCGCACACCAACATTGAAGCGACGTCTCAGAGGTACAAATATAATTCCGCAAAAAAAGGCAAGCGATACTTACACAACGCTCTGCCAAGCAGATATTTACACACTAAAAGTCCTTGAATTTTTAAGGGGGCTGCTCTATTCCATGTATGAGCTTTCTTACACTTAAACGGTAACATCCTATTGTCGATGGGGAGAAATGAATGTTTCTTTTTTAGAAAATCTCTCAGGCAAGTAAACATGACGATAGCTGCGACAGCAGACACGAAAACTTTGCGAAATGAATTGTAATAGCTATCGCTGTCAAAATCGGCTATGATTTATTTCTGCGCGTACCAGGTTGTCACAATCAATACAAAAACAACTATACAACTACGGCGTCCTTCATCACAGCTATTGTTTGACCTGGCTATCGTCAACAGTAAATAGTAACGGTTGTAGTAATGAGACAAACCAGCATCCTTAGGGTGCAAAAATCTTAATTGTGCAAAGTCATCTGCAATCGCAAATTCCGGGCGAGGCCTTAAGCAATGTCTATAATCAAGCAGATGGTCCTTATTTTCGATGATCTAACGAAAGCCAGCACACTAAGCGTGCCGTGCGCAGAGTAAAAATCCACGCGAAATTGGAAGTGGACGCCCTGGTTCAGAATGGCATATTTATACGCAAGAAAAATTGGGACGAAAACATTTCGGCGATTTGTGATCGCCAGTGCGACGAACGGAGCAGCCTGCTCAAAAACGATAAAACAACACAAACGCTACCCCCGAACAAGAAAACGCGAAGGCACGCGGAGACGCGCAGTTCTTGTTCTGGTCTCATTCTCACTTGTGCCGATTTCACGCTTCAGGTGCTGCTTTGCTCCTTCTGGTTATGCAACCGCGTATGCATTGAGGCGTTTCTGCAGCTTCAAAAAAAAAAAATAAGAGAGAGAGAGAGAGAGAAACGCACAGGGGCTGCGGTACACGCTAACGGGAAGGGCAGGTACTAATAAATAAACGATACTTCCTGCTCGCTCGCCCCACCGCGCACACTCAAAACTGAAAAGACAAAGTGGCTCACAGCGGCAGTGACGATTGCACTGGGCGCTGGTGTAGAAGTTGTTTCCGTTGCCCAAACAGCCTCCGAAGATGAACGGCAGGCAGCGGTCCTGGCTTTTGTCGTAGTAGAAGCGGCGCAGGTACGCGTAGCACGGTCCGGGGTCCTGGGGCTGCGAGCACACGTCTGACCCAGCAGTCCACGATGAATGCACACAGCGGAACAGACGCACCATACGAGCAGAAACATTAGGCAAACATCACAAGGTGACGACGAAACATCTGCCTGAGTGCGCACAACGCGCTATGAGAGATCTGGGGCCGCATTCACAAAGCTTTCCGTTTGTAAGTGCTATTTTTCATTGGCTGATCGCCTTCGCTAATAATATGTCCTACATCACTATTCGCTGGCACGAACGATTTTAGCGTAAGAACATTTCGTGAATACCAGCCCTGGGGCCCTACAACGTAAAACTATTCCAATATGTTCTTAGTCCAATCTCGTTACATCAAATTTGCGTAACCGCCGACGCAAGCATCAGGCGATGACCCGCAGGGTTGCTTGAACAGCCCAATCAAGCGCTCTCTCAGTTTATAGGAGCTGTGTTTTCTTTGCTTTCAAAACGAATAACATTGCCTACATTGAGTGGTTTTTCGTCTGTAATTGGCTGCCAGGAGACACGGAGCACGCTCAAGTATAGAGGGTTTCGATGGAGCCGAGCTAGCGCACTCAAGATATATAACCGGATGAAGAGGGTGGTGCGGGCGTCTGCGATTGGTCCGATTTCCCTTACCTATAGATTGCGGTGGCTTGTCTAAAATCACGGCGGCGTGCAACAGAAGGCTGAGAATGCCACTAAAACGGAGCCTCCGCAAGGAAGAGTAGGTAGAGCGAATTCGTAAGCATGCTGAAAGTGCGCGAAAACGTTACGCGGCCACGCATAAAATTTTATTACACGCAAGTAAACACATGCTCTCCGGCAGGTTCGAGTTGCCAGCGCCTGAGCGATAGGCGGCAGCCATGTTTTATTCCTTTCGGAACGGGTTAACCTGCAGCTATTCAGAAAAAAAAAGAATCATTTTTGTTCGGCATATTAATGCATCTTAACGCATACACGCCACTTTGACGAGGTGAGTTTTCGCGGTTTGGTGACGTCGCCCGACAGACAGGTGAAGTGGGTGCAGCCTGAAAATTTTTGACCAAGAGCAGCGGGCTAAAGATGAAAAGGCGTCGAATGAGAAATAACTTTTTCTTTTGTTCGGTCCAATCACGCATAATCGGTGTGTACACGTCATATCAGATGGAGAGCTATCGCGGTTTTCGTGACGTCGCGTGACAGACAGGCGAAGTGGGGGTGGTCCAAAAAGTTATTGACCAATCACGGAGGGCTGATTACAGAATAGAAATAGAAAAGTTTGGCATAGCTTTACGTTGTAGCGCCGCTGATCCCTTTAATGCACAGACAAAAGGTGTAGACTCGAACAATGTGCCTCCCACAGCGGACAGGAGCTGAAGCCTGGTCGCGCTTTTATGGGCGAACGCGGTCTTTTAATGGTGGAATGGAGACTCACAAGTTCAAAATTCTTCTCGAGGTAGATTCTAAATGATTAGTGGTACATATCGCAAGCCGTGAGATTGCTTCAGCACGCCTAATAATAATATTTGGGGTTTTACGTGCCAAAACCACTTTCTGATTATGAGGCACGCCGTAGTGGAGGACTCCGGAAATTTTGACTACCTGGGGTTCTTTAACGTGCACCTAAATCTAAGCACACGGGTGTTTTCGCATTTCGCCCCCATCGAAATGCGGCCGCCGTGGCCGGGATTCGATCCCGCGACCTCGTGCTCAGCAGCCCAACACCATAGCCACTGAGCAACCACGGCGGGTTTCAGCACGCCTAATGTTTCACTGATACGTGCGCCAAGTTCAGGCTATGGCGCCGTTCGGAGTTTGCATACCTTTGGACAAAACAGCAACAGAGAAAAGAGACCGATAACAAAGGAGAAGGTTATGAACGCTAGATGAATGTTTAACGATGCCGAAAAATAACGACCATGCCGAACTTGCGAAAAAGTTTATTAAAAGAGACTCGAGTATTTGCATGATTTTACGAAAAAAGCAAGATGATACACGCAACATTAAGGTAAGCTCGTTTCTAATTTCAGTTGTTATCATTTGAGTTGTGAGATGTGAGGCGCCCCTGTCTATATGTCACCGCCGCGGCCGGGAGCGAACCCGCTATCTCGAGCTGAAGAGCGCAACACTATAGCCACTAAGCCACCGCGGCGGTCAATCGGTGCCCCTCGGCGTGATGAAATGCTGGTTTACTTAGCGTCATTTATACCTAGGCCATCTCCTCCTACAGACACCTAGTTTTCGGGGAGAAAAACTGGCTACCTTGAGGTGCACCGTGACATATACGTATCTGCTCGATACGTGCACCGACCTTCACAGCGCGCCTTGCACGAATCCAGTTCGACGAAGTTGTTCTCGTTTCCGTCGCAGCCGCCGTATTCAAAGGTCTCGCACAGCCCCGTCTGTGAGTTGTAGTAGTACCGCTCCTGCGTGTCGTTGTTGCAGCGTCCAGGGTCCACAGGCAGGCGGCAAGGGTCTGCGAAGGCATCCGCATTAAGTATCGTGGATTTTCAAAAGCCATATTTATTTCACACTTCTTAGGCGCCCGAGAAAAGCTGTAAGAGTTTTTAGCCATCTTGGCTGCTATTAGGGTACTAAAGATATTCCCACATGCTCAAGAAATTGACGCCTGCACTAATAAAGAGCCATGTCTCAGGCATATTAGGTGATTTTGTTTACCATTAAGCCACCGATATCTACAAAGAAGGTTTACATTTATATATCGTGTACTTCATTGTAGCAGTATTGCCAAAAGAAGTCGCAAGGCATATTAAAAGATAACTGTGACTGCACAATGGTGCCTTTTGGATATTTTTAACAACGTATGGAAACTTATGCAACTACATCTATCTCCAAAAAGACGTGATTGAGACACTTGTAGCAAAATGAACGAATTATTTTACTAAAGTCTCTGAAGCACTATATACTTTTAGTATTCTTTATCATTTTTAGCTAAGCCAAGTGTCATTGGTTATCCACCTCGGCGCAGTAAATGTACGAAGTTCTCAGTGTCTCCAGTAGACGAAAAAAACGTTTCGATTCCTCCCTAAGTGGCGGCAAACAAGTTAAGCGTCTTCGACGTGATTATTCTCGTATTGTGCTCTGTTTTGCATTATCATAATCATGCATTTAAGTGTTACATTTATAGCGAGGAACACAAATACAGGTCCCTAGGAATCGATTTCTTAGGCACCTGGCACCGAAGCTGGCGCACAAAGTCAGGAAGGACCGGCAGTTATGCTTATGCCTCGCAAGTGTTTATTAGAGATCCGCTGAAATTTTGTCACTTTTGCGTGATTTGTTTCTTTATAAATTGATTTTCTTCTTGTTTTCATTTTTCCTTTCTTCATATCGCTTCAATCGCCCAGGCATAAAGTACCATGCCGGGCCCATAGCAGTGATGACATCTTGAACATTTATTAAAACATATCTGATGTGTCTACACGTCGCGGTAATAGCGCAGTTCTTATACATTACCGATGTTATAAAATTTCATTTGACATTGCTATATCATAAACCTTTGCTCATACATAGCAGTGTATGAGCATGTTTTGTTTTGTTATGTTTTGTTATGTTATGTTCTATTTTGTTATGAGCAGTTATGTTTTCACAACTGAAATCTTGTGATATCTTTAAAAAATTATTTGGAATTTTTATTATGTCTGAAACGCAGTTGCTTTTTTTGTGTGGCCTCCTTCCTATATGAGATGAATTACAGCTTTAAGCGAGCTGTGTAGCCCCGGTCAACGACGTATCGCCAGTTGGCTCCAGGGTCCGAATGTGCCATCTGCCGCAAGTGAACATTGTTGGAGAAGTATTTCCCGTGTTTGTACTGAGCATGATCGAAGTTGCCAGTGTGGCGTTACTCCATTTGCGTGTTATTGCCTTCCATAGTTCATCGCGTCCCTGCAATGAAGCTTTCGCAAATTCAAGGCAGTGAAACTATGTGTCTTTAATCCTTACGCCTGTCCTGTCATCCAGTGTTGCGCTAGTTCTCGCTGCAAGGTGAGCTCTATGTTCAGCGGCTGTCGTCCATTCGGCACAGCGTGCTACGGCAGAACTCTTTCGGACAGAGGACGCATGCATCGGGCGGGCAGAAAGCGATACGTTCCCGACGTCGACGGACCTCAGTGAGCGACTGCTGCTCCAGTATGCACCTCCGCACGAAGCGACGCCCTTAGAGCTTTCTTTTTTTTTTCACCCATTAACCCACATCTCCTGTCGCAGGTAGCAAACCGGACGTGCGCCCTTGTTGATCTCTCTGCCTTTCCTTCCACTTTTGTCGCTCTATCTCTTTCTTTCGCGTCACTGGGGCTGTGGGTAGACGACAAGGAAGCTCAGTCAAGCACAATGGGCGGTACGCCCATTGCTTTTACCTACACTAGTGCGACAAAAGTTGTGGCAGGTGAAGCTGACAGTTTTGGGAGATAAAGTGTTTTCTGCGCAATATAATCCACCTGCAAAAGCATAGCGTAGCAACACTCGTAGAATTCGTAAAAGCAAACAGTTGTATGCACGAGGGTCGTCAACGCGGTTTGCTACTTCGTAGGCAGAATAATTTTTCTCTATGTAAACCATTATATGCTTCTACCTCTACACAACGACGGGGTGCACAGAAATGGTTATTTTATGTCAATGGAGTAATCTCAATGGGACGCAAATGCACCTACGTTAAAAAAAAAAAACATTACTTTTTGTGTCAACGTTCACGTATGCGCCCTAGTCGTCTGCACTAAAACTTTCACTGACTATTACGATACATGGGGCCCTAGAACGCAAAACGATTCCAATATGTTTTTATTCCTATCTTCTGACGTCAAATTGCGTAACCGCCTACGCAAGCATCGGGCGGTCACCCGCAGGGTTGTCTCAACACACCAACCAAACGCTTGCCTCGTTCATAGGAGGTCGCTTTTGTTTGCTTGAAAAACGAATAACATTGCTTCTGCGCATAGCAGTGATGACACTGCTATCTTACCTTATCTTATCTATTCGGCTCACAGGAGGCGAGGAGCACGCTCAAGTGGAGAGGGATTCGATAGGGCCGAGCCACTGAACTTAATATCGATAACCGGATGAAGAGGGCGGTGCCGGCCTCTGTGATTGGTCCGCTTTACCTTACTTAGCTTACGGTGGCTCGTCAACAATCGCGACAGCATGCAACGGAAGCTTAAGAATGACGCTAAAACGGATCCTCAGCAAAGAATAGTTGGTAGAACAAGGTCGTAAACGTGCCGAAATTGCTCCAAACGTTATATGGCCACGCAAAGAGTTTTATTACACGCAAATAAATCTATCCTCTCCGGCAGGCGCGAGTAGCCAGTGCCTGAGCGATCCGCGGCAGCCATCTTCTATTCCGAGCAATAAAACAGCGCTAAACGACACGACGAGTGAAGGGACACAGACAACAGCGCTGTTGTCTGTGTCCCTTCACTCGTCGTGTTGTTTAGCGCTGTTTTATTGCTCGTAATCAAGAACCAACCAGCCCAAATGCGTACTCTTTTGCAGTTTATCTTTTATTTCTTTCGGACCGGGGAAGCCTGCGGCTATTCAGAAGAACATTCAGTTTTGTTCGGCATATTCGGCGGCAGCAGCAGCGGCAGGGAAACACCGAATCTAAGCCTGTGCTCTGCTTTTTGCAGTCGGGACCGTCGACCTTGGCATATCGTCACATCGAGGCGCATGCGGAAGAGCTTCCGCACCGCCCTGGCCTGTGCACAAGAAGCTGAAGTTTGGACTGCCTACACGCATCTGTGGCGCTCGTCATCAGCATGGCGTAGCGGCATTCGGCGGCAGCAGCAGCGGCAGGGAAACACCGAATCTAAGCCTGTGCTCTGCTTTTTGCAGGTTGGTACCTTTCTGTACGGCTGTCTTCTGAGTATATACTATTGCTGCTGCTGCCGCTGCCATTAGACTACTACCAGTGCTTATGTGTTACATGTCTGCCTCTATGCCCTTCCTTCTTGTTGTATTTTTGTAGAAATGTATTAAGTTGCATACGTAGCAATGACAACGAAAGAAATTTGTTGCTTTTCCTGCGGGGCCGAGTTTGAACCTGCTGAGGCAGTGATAGTATGCGCAGACTGCGAGCACCAATTTCACGTGGGAGATTGCTCTGGCCTCACAGAAAAGCAGTACAAGAGCAAATCAGCGTCTGCTAGACAAAAATGGTCGTGTCTCACCTGTAAGGGCTCGAAGAACGCGAAAGAGGGCCAAAAAGTTGCAACCAGTGACGATGAGATTACGGACATCAGATCCCTGTTGCTCAGCATTAACCGAAAGCTTGACGAACTTATGCCCCTTAAAGAAACAGTATCCAAAATTGAAGAATCAGTTCAAATGATGTTGAGAAATACGACGAAGTTCTTGAACGGGTGGCCACACAAGAGCGGGAAACAAAGGAACTTCGGAAAAGAGTTGACATGCTAAAAAAAGAATCCAAAGACACAGCTGGTGAGACTGTTCAAGTACAACTGGAGCTACATGAACTGGAATGGAGGAATCGAAGGCAAAATTTAGAATTTCATGGAATTCCTGTCTCTGAGCAAGAAAATCTTCTAAACAAAGTGAACAGTGTTGCTAACATGATGGAGGTTCCCGAACTTACGGAACTAGACGTTAGTGCCATACATCGCCTTCTAGCAAGGCCTGGCAAGATCCCCGGAGTGATCGTTAGGTTCACAAGGCAAATGGCACGAGATCAGTGGTTTGTGCACAGACATAAATTGAAGGAAAGTAACTCCAGTATCTTTGTACTAGAAAACTTGACCAGTCACAACAGGCACTTGCTTGGTATGGTGAAAGAATGGGCCAAAGAAAAAGGGTACCGTTACGCGTGGCACCGAAATGGCAAGGTATTTCTGAGGCGGGCAGATGGCGACCGAGCACTTGTGATACGAAATGCACATGACCTTCCCGCTTAGTTTGTGCTTTGATGATTGCACATTGCTTTGTTAAATGTCCAGTATGACACAACACAGATATTTTCTTCCGCAAGAATTAGATGCAGCTGGTATAACTGAACATAAAAATTCCTTGAAATGTCTGCACTTGAATGCGCGCTCGCTCTGCACTAAACTAACAGATATCGTGGATTTCATCTCCGGTTTTTCCTTTTTGTTCGACGCCGTCATGGTCACGGAGACGTGGTTCAAAGATGACCGCGACGAACTTACCTTGGCTCCTTATCACTGTTATTTTTTAAATCGTCCAAATCGTCGAGGGGGCGGTGTTATGTTGCTATTGAAAGATGCAATGAATTGCGAATTGCTTCCATCGTTCTGTAGTGTATGTGACGACTTCGAAATACTTACGGCACGTGCTGGCAAATACGTGTTCTCTGTTTGTTATAGGCCCCCAAATGGCAGCCTTCCTAGCTTTTTCTGTTTCTATGAGCAGTTTCTCCGTTTTGTTTCCGAGAATAACTTGTTCTTGATATCTGGTGGTGATTTTAACATAGATCTGTCTGTAAATTCCACGTACCAGAAAGAAATGATCACTATAATAACGTCATATGGTTTTGAAAATCTGATTGCTTCGCCAACCCGAATTACAGACAGCAGTGAAACTCTACTCGACTTATTCATAACAAATATGCAAAACGACAGCATAACCGCCGGTGTGCTATCATACGACATAAGCGACCACCTTCCAATATTTATTATGATACCTAAACATAGTTTTCGAGACAGGAGGGATGTGAGATGCTTCACTTATCAGCCAATCACAGCAGCCAACCTTGAAGCTTTTAGAACTCAGATGTTAACCTGTGACCTGGAAGTTATCGGTCAAATCGAGAACGCTGAAGAGGCATATACAAAGTTCATAGATATAATTTCTGGTATATACAAGTACCACTTTCCTGAAAAAAGAATTACCTCAGGCAAAAAAATTCGTAAACCTTGGATAACGCCTGAACTGCTTGCAAAAATACATCGCAAAAACGAATTGTATCATAAATTTATTCAAAATAAGGACCCAGATACACTGAAACAATTCAAAACTTATGGAAATAAACTGAACAAAGAAATAAAACTAAGTAGAGTGCGACACATTCAGTCTGAATTTGAGTGCTCTGCACCAAAACCTGACTTCTTATGGAAAAGTTTAAATACTGTCCTTAATCGTAATAAATCGCATTCTCGTATAGAAAAACTGAGCATAAATGGCAATGAGATATCTGGCATCCCTCTCGCCACTATGTTTAATGATCACTTTGTTAGCAACAATCAAAACAGTTCATCTAGGACATTGCTTAAGTTGAAGCCTGTAGCTAGCCCCTTCTCATTATTTCTTGAGCCTGTCTCTGAACATGAAGTTTTCTCTGCTTTCACGTCACTGCGAAATAGTTCCTCGTGTGATTATGAAGGCATGCAAATTAGACCGATAAAGTACGTGTTAGATATTGTCACACCGTACCTTACATATATTATTAATTTATGTCTATCCAGTGCAACTTTTCCGAAAAGAATGCAAATCGCTAAAGTGAGTGTTTTATTTAAAAAGGGAGACAGAAATGATATCCAAAATTATAGGCCTATATCCATATTGCCCATATTTTCTAAGGGCCTGGAAAAAATCTTACATCGCCAATTTAATAATTTTTTCGAGAAGAACAATATAATATCACCTGCCCAATTCGGCTTCAGAAAGCTTAAGTCCACCGAATATGCACTGTTGGAACAAAAGGAATTCATCTTATCCCAGTTCGAAGAAAGAAGGCTTGTGCTTGGCGTCTATGTGGATTTTAGCAAAGCATTTGATAATATTCACCATTTAACATTGATTGAAAAACTTCATAGCTATGGCATTCGAGGTCATTCTTTAGCACTAATTAAATCTTACCTAGCAAGCAGACAGCAATTTGTTCAGATAGATATGCATTGTTCAAGTATGAAGCCTATTTCAAAAGGAGTTCCGCAGGGAAGTGTCTTGGGGCCCCTTCTTTTTAACGCCTATATCAATGATGTAACTAATATTTACCTAAACGCGAAATATGTCCTGTATGCTGATGACGCCAGTATATTTGTTTCAGGAACAAACTGTACAGATATAGAATATGAAACGAACCTCATGCTCTCTAAGCTGAGGGACTGGTCAATAATAAACCAATTAGAAATAAATACAAACAAAACCAAAGCTGTGCTCTTTAGGCCTAAAAATAAGCCAGTGAATTCAAATATTAACATTATGTACGGAGAAAAAACGATAGAAATGGTTACTAGTATGAGAACTCTCGGCGTAACGTTTTCGAGTAATATGCTCTGGGACGAACACATTGACGCAGTCACAATCCAGTTATCTAGGGTCATTGGCATGACGTGGAAATGTAAATCACTATTGCCGTTTAAAGTTAAACTTCTCATTTATAACTCACTTTTTTATTCGTACCTCTATTATTGCTTATTGGTATGGGGTACAACTACCTTTGTTAATTTGCATAAACTACTTGTCTTGCAAAAGAAGTTTGTTCGGCTACTCTTCAATGTCCCCTACAACTCCCATACTATAAACTTATTTCAGGAAGCCAACATAATTTCTGTGTTAAGGTTATACCAGTACACGTTAACAACTGCATTTAGGCGGGAAGCAAAACTGAACTGCTCCTTTCTACGAGAACTTTCTAACCTTGAACTTAATGACAAATTTTATGTTACCCGTCATAAAGAGATATGGCGGGTGGTCACACCCAGAACAAATTACTTAAGGGAAAAGCTGTCACACACAATGCCAAAGCTTCTAAATAAATATAATAATCTAGGCGTTGATATCACCCAAATAACGGCCCAACAACTGAGAGACTTGTATATGCATGATTTTTAAATTACTGGTTGAGTGTACATCCTCTCGGCTAGTATGTATATAAAGTGTGTATATATGCTTCTGTATATGTGTGTGTGTGTAGGTGTGCATACGAGTGTGTATGCATATACGGGTATATGAATGCATGTGTATGTGTATATATATGTGTGTATATAATGTTCAGCGGCGTATTCTTGTCTCATTTGTATTCACCACGAGAACCACACAAGCTACCCTAAGTATTTTTGGTTTTGTCACCAGTGGCTCTGTATGGATATGGGTGTGCATGTGTAAATGCGAGTATGTGGGTTCATGAGAGTATATATGAGTATGTGTATATGTATGTATACATATGTATATGTGTATGTGTATATATGTATGTATGATGCATATGTGCTTGCATGTATGCTGTTGCCGAATATTCTGTAGAGGGGGCTGCGGGCCTCGTCAAGCTGCTTACTGTAGCAGCTTTTACTTGCAGCCTCCTCCATCAAGTAGATGGAAATAAAGCTATTCTATTCTATTCTATATTAATGCATCTTTATCGCGCACACGTCACTTTGACGCGGTGAGTTTGTGCGGTTTTGTGACGTCGCGTGACAGGCAGGTGAAGTGGGTGCAACCCGAAAACTTTTTACGAATAGCCGAGGGCTAATGGCGAAAAGGGGTCGAATCAGAAATAACTGTTCTTTTTTCTGTCAAATCATGCATAACCAGTGTGAACACATCATATCAGATGGGCAGCTATCGCGGTTTTCTTGAGGTCGCGTGACAGACAGGTGAAGTGGGCGTGGTCGAAAAACGTTTTTGACCAATCGTGGAGGGCTGATAGCACAAACGGAATAGAAACGTTTGGAATAGTTTTACGTTTTATTTAAATCATTTAGTAAATATTGCTGATTCCTTTGAAATAATTGTGCATACAGACGACGCAAACGTATTCTTCGCCTTGAGAGAGCTACATCCACTCGAAACGAATGTAAACCATTAATTGTAAGCTATTTCACGCTGGCTAATGGTCAATCGGATACAAATGAATACAGAAACGACCGCATACATCATACTTCATACAGTTCACAAAGTGATTACCGCATTGAAAATTACATTTGAAGGAGGGTCTATTACTTGAGTTAACACACAGAGATTTCTTGGCACAACGTTTGAAGAGCACCTATCTTGGAATGTATAAGAATAGTTTAGTAGTAGGACTTGCAAAGTGTGTGGGTATCTTTACAAAGCGGCTGTTTTCATTCCTGTGTGAATTATGCACTGTTTTACTTCAAGTTTAAAATTAAAATTAAATTATGGGGTTTTACGTGCCAAAACCACTTTCTGATTATGAGGCACGCCGTAGTGGAGGACTCCGGAAATTTCGACCACCTGGGGTTTCTTTAACGTGCACCTAAATCTAAGTACAATAGTGTATTCGCCCCCATCGGAATGCGGCCGCCGTGGCCGGGATTCGATCCGGCTATCTCGTGCTCAGCAGCCCAACACCATAGTCACTGAGCAACCACGGCGGGTTTTCCTTCAAATTGTGCTATGGAAATTTAGTATGGGGAAAGACAACACAAGGTAATTGCAATAAATTACTGGTATTCCAAAACGAATACTTCGCTGCTATGATCGATATAAAAGGAACCCCCGGAACCTCAGAACGCCACCTTCATTTTTGAAACATGATATCTGCAGCGCTGAACATGTATTTCATTACCAGTTAGTTGAATTTGTGCATCATGAAAAATCATACATAAATAGCAGCATTAATATATCGTCTTAACCCCTGTAAGAACAAAAATCACACACGTCAATAACACGGACAAAGTATGGAAAACAATGCTTGATATATCAAATAACGTCGCTTATGAATAAACTCGAAACAGATTTCGACTTGGAAGTTAGTCCAAACCTCTTTATGAAACAGCTAAAGAAAGTTTATTGAAAAATGCGTAAGCTTTCACTTCATCCGATTAAAATAAAATTTATTTCCTTGTACAGTATGTATTTCTTTTTGTATTATCTAGCAAGACGTACTGTTAAATTGACTATTAACACTGTGTGTACGAAGCTCTACTAATTCTCACAAATTGCGAACTTCTTACTATGTATGTAAAATACCACATTTTCGTATAGCCAGTGCACATGCCTCTGTTAGGTAATGGTGCCTTTAGCTTCTGTACTTTTCTTGGAAAAAATTTATGATAAATGAAGCATCTGTGGCGGAACCCACAAAGCTGCGCTATTCGCACACAATTTCTTAGCCAAAACGTTCTTACGTCAAGATAAGGCTGCAACCGAAGTGGAAGCAAATTAAGCTTACGGCGTCGTACGACAGCAAGCAGGAAGCAAAGCTCGGACTAAACGACAAGAAGTGAAAGAAGTGCGTTCAAGTGATAGCACGATCACACATCGTGCATCTGTAGGTGAAGCTCCATTCTTACCGCAAATCACTGCACACCCCTATTCGACAGCTCCTTCCTCCCGGCATCTGCTACAGCGCGGACAAGCGCAACCTTGCGCGCCGACTCACCGCACCGCCGTCAAAAGAATGGCAGTGGAAGTGTCACGTATTATTATATTTTCTTCCAGAGACAGGACTGATGGGCACATGGTGAATGGTGACATATTTGGCCCTCAGGTGGAGCAATTGCCACCGACGTATATGGCAACATGACCACCACCACCACCACTTAGAGAGCGACTATGTGTCTTTATTTCGACACTAATTATGGACATGAAAAATAAAAGCTCCATGCCTTACCATGTCATACCTTACCATACTGTAACGATATATACTTCATATGGGCTCATTGCAAGGAGCCCAGCACCCGTACGTCCATTGGTATGGTATTGTGAGCGAGCAACACATGGTTGCCGGTGCGGTTCCAATGCTGTGCATGCATAGACCCAGTATCAGCTCCCTCGGCTGCCGGTACTGTCCATAAGGTGCTGGTCGGCGACGTCGTGGACCGCCAACCGACGACGCCTTCCCTTCGCGTGCGACCCATGTCAAGGGCACTAAGAGCCATGAACGCAGCTTTAAGTAAGAAATGCAGAAATAATCTGTGGCTACCGACGCTACCAAATTATGACAGAAAACTTCACTACGTAACATCCACACCTACAAGCTTCGCTGCCTATGAAACTTGACATCGTATCGGCGTTCGTCGCATCTTCTTGGATTCTCTTCAACGGACAAAACACGATGATGCCCCACACCAGGTCAACAGTTTGTTTTGCAAATTCAGACGGTCGCATTCCGATGAGTAGTAATGCCGAAATGTAGTAATACACCTACACACTACACAACCTAGACCAATGTTCATCGCACATGTAAATTTTGGACACCAGTAATAAATCATAAGTTAATGACGTCAGGGACTAGAGCCCCTAAACACGCTGGCTGTCATAGCGCAAGTGCCACCTCATAGAAGGCACGGCGAATCGGTCAATATCCCCACAATGATCAGCACCCAACGTTTCCATAAATTTACGAGCCTCAAAAGAACACACGTCCAAGTGAACGTCAGTATACTGCACAGCACCGTGCATAAGGCGCATCGCGGTTTACCATTCTAGCTGGTTTCGGATCAAACCAGGTCATATCGTTTATTTTCCCACAATGACACACTTTGTTCGTAGCGGTCACTGCAGATATATTACGTGGCCAACGTAGGCGTGATGTTATTCAAGCGGCGCCCGATAACGTTCTCTAAACATGCGAAAGCGGCTCCGCAGCTAGTACGAAGGGAACTGCGATCTCAAGAGCAACCGTCCGTTAATTTTCCAGCGATTTTAGGATGTTGTAAGACGTCATCACCGTATTTTTATGTTTACTTCAGGACAACAGCCTCTCCAGGCGATCTCTAATTACCCCTGACCTGCGCTAGTTGCCTCCAAGCTATACCTGCAAATTTCCTTATTTCATCACCCCACCTAATTTTCTGGCGCCCCCGACAGCCCTTGCTTTCCCCTACAACCCACTCTGCATTTCCAATGGACCGCTGATTATCTGCCTTACGAACTGCATGAATCACGTGGCCTGCCCAGCTGCAATTTTTCCTCTTAATTTAAACTACGACTACCCCGTTTTCTCTGTGAACCACACCGCTGTCTTCCTTTCTCTTAGTGTTAGGCCTAACAATTTTAGTTCTATTGCTTGTTGGAGCGGCCCTTAACTCATTCTCAAGATTCATTGTTCACCCCTAAATTATCGCCCCGTATCATAATACTTGAAGAATGGAATGATTTTACACTTTTTTTTCCAACCAAATGTGGAAAAATTTGAGAAAAGGCCACGATTTGATATTACCAGTCGCATGCGCTCCGACCCATTTTTATTGTGCAAATGTCCGTCTCATGATCATTGTTACCTGTGAGTAACTGACCTAGATAATCTTACTACTGCCCACACTCTATAGGCTGACTGCAGATCATGAAGTTTTGTTCGCTTGAGGGGTTACTGAACATTATCTTTGTTTTCTGTACATTAGTCTTCAACCTACTCTTACACTATCTTGGTTTAGCTCGTCAATCAATTGTTGCAAAGTGTCCCCAGCGTTGCTGAACAGGACAATGCTATTGATCGGCAGGCTGATGATGCATGACCCGCCGTGGTTGCTCAGTGGCTATGGTGTTGGGCTGCTGAGCACGCGGTCGCAGGATCCAATCCCGGCCACGGCGGCCACATTTCGATGGGGGCGAAATGCGAAAAAACCCGTGTGCTTAGATTTAGGTGCACGTTAAAGAACCCCAGGTGGTCAAAATTTCCGGAGTCCTCCAGTACGGCGTGCCTCATAATCAGAAAGTGGTTTTGGCACGTAAAACCCCAAATATTACTATTATTGATGATGGATAGGATATTCGCCATTGATCGTCACTCGTAATCTTTTCCAGTCCAACAGCTTTTATATTGCTTCTAAATATCCAGTGAATATAATTGGAGACAATGTATCTCCTTGCCTGGCCGCTTCCTCGATAAGTATTTTTTTCTGGCGTATAATTAAAGCATGTGAAGCAGAAACTATCCTTGACGCAGAGTCGAAGCGAGTCTGAATAGTTGGGCATAAGTGCACTGCGGCTGAACGTAAATATGTAAGTTACACATACAGGATATAGTTGTGCTCAAAGCCGAATGCTACAAGCACCACGGCCTTCATGTTAGGTTTTTTCAGTCCTTCAGTACAATACATATAACATGCACTTGCACCTCTAATTACACACAAATGTCGTAGCTTCGTCCAAACGCGAATAATTATGTGATCGAACGGCGCGCTGCCGGTAGAGCGCGCAAGGCAGCATAATTCGAGAGACGCAAACTCAGACCTTGCTGATACGAGGCATGTCGGTTACTGTGCTTAGCGTCGATTGTGCACGATTCACACATGGTTCACTTTGCCATACCAGGCCACTGTGGCCGCCTTTCTCATGCCGTAACGTTGACCTAACTTTTGCGTAGCATCCGCGGAGCACCGCAAGATTGTATTCTTGCATTCTTGCATTGAATTCACGGAATTCATTGAATCCTTGCACCGCTATTCAAATTCTTGCATTGAATTCACAAACCTTTATTATGGCGCGTTCACACTGAGAAATTGGGCGTCTGGAGCGGCGCCCAGTTCGCCTGAACCAAGTTCAGCGGCGGCGAGATCCGCTGGAACAGCCCCTTCCGCGCGGATCGCTCCCGGACCGATTTTTGCGGCAGCTGCTGCCGGATTCCCTCACCGCGAACCAATCCGAGCGCGTCTCAGCAATTCGAAAGATGGCGGCCAAGCTCGACGCGCTCGTCATATCGCAGTCTTCGAACTTATCGCGACATCGGAAATGCTCATCGAATCGGTGCGTAACCGCCCCGTTCTTTTCGACAAGTACCACGGGAAGCACAAGGTATAAGCGACCTGACAAAGTGGCGTGACCAAGCTAAGCGCGCTCTTGCAACGCAGGGCGAACCCACCAACCCTGTTGGCGGCGTCTCTTGGGCGAATGCTTCTGCGCGTCACGCTTCGACGGAAAGGTGCTCACCAACAGGGCTAGCAGTACTGCCTCTTCTTGCTCAGGGTTCATCATTGCCTGGAGACGCGCAAAACTAACACACGAACTCGACGCGGGCGGAGACAACTGCGCAATTTCGAGCCGCGCGAACATCCGGGATTGCCCGCGCTCGCTTGGAGGTTAGCACATTATAGGGCAGATGGCACTGTATCTCGTTCCGGCGGCGCGCTGTGCAAGCAGCGTGAACGACGCGATTTTCGGCGGCAGAATTCCATTCGCTGTAGACGCCGGATTCCTCAGTGCGGACGTGCCATTAAGCGTTTCTTAAGTGAGAGAATAAAACTATAGAAAGAGCATTGCACGAAGCGACTGAAAGACGTGAGTGACGTCATTGCGGCAAGGACTGATGTTAGTCTGCGATTTAGAATAAGCCTCTCAAGCCAATAATAAGACTCCAGTGGCTGTCGTCTGCTGTTGCTTTTCTTTGTAGTCTGTTCTTCCCATGCCTTTTGCCTGTTACAGGATTTGTGCGTGCAAAACAAAAACTTTGTGGCGTCTTTATAAGCGTAATGTTGCGCGCTTCTTTTTTACCAAAAGAAAGGTCTCTCCAGTAACGCTCGTTCACACATGCGCTTCGTTCGTGAGGTATATCTTATTTCATAGCGTCACTCTTGTTTGAGCAGTCCACATGATTTTGGTATCAATGGTGGTGAGTAATTGTATTCGCCATTGCTTTATTTTAATCTGTTATATCGTTGACGTCCCGCTTCATATCATTGACGGGATTTCCATTCGACGTAGGCATTCATTCGCTCAAACCTTAGGCCACCGGACAAGCTAAACCGTGTGCACAGACACTACGTTGCTTAGACTTCGTGCTGAATAGAAATTGAGCTATACAATACAAGGGGCTGAGACTAACAGCACAGAATTGTGCAACAGTAAGATGTTTTGATAATTGGAAACGTTTAAACTGTTTTTATTGTTTCATCTCGCATGGAGAATTGTAGCCTCAAAAGCTTTGGAAAGAATAGCCATCCACAGTCCGATGAGCAAAAGAAAGCTCAAAGTAAAAAAAAGTGCTAGAAGTGCTCCAAAACACATCAGTAACAAACACGACGGTTTTCAGAGACGGCCACTAGACTTCTATTTGCTAACACCCAATAGATTGTCACAAGGAGTGTGAAAAATCAGGCTACTGCGCACATACAGAAACACAGCCTATCAGACATTAAGCAGAAGTTCTAAACACAGCAAGAATGTTGCAGGCTTCTAGAGCAGTGCACGGCCAAGACAGTTATGCACTGAAATCATCCAATGCACTTTTAGATGACAAATGAGAGCGTGCCACAAAATATAAGTACATATCATACTCGGCTATCAGTTGTAGCCTCTGGCCAATCGGCCGCAACAGCGCGTGCCAACGCTTACTTTGCATCCTTTCGAGCGGCGCAGATAGACATAAATATGTTCGTAACACTGTTATCCCCCGATCGTCGAAATTTCTTCTGATGTCGGCTGCGACGGCTGTTGTGGTTTTACGAATTGACTTACACTTACTAGTGGCCAAAAACTGAAGTTTCCACCTGCGCTATGCTTGCATACACGACTTTTTTAGACGATAGCCATCGTCTTTGGGTGGGGGTATATCAAGCTTGCTGATCCAACGAACAGTTCTAGCTTTATGAATACACTTCTTTCGTAAAAAATTTCTTATGCCAAAATTTGCTCTTAAGTTCGCTTAGTGAATTCCCACCCTCACTCAGATTCTTCAGAAAGAAAGCGCGAAGACGGGAACGCGTGATCGCATTTCTAGCGGCGGCGCGGCCGTATGCAAAGTAACGCGTGCACAATGGGTCCGGAGCCCACGCCAGCGTTGTTTCAGCGCATGCCCGGTCGCCGCCAGCACTTCGCTTTCCTCCTCCGCTTTCTGCCTCATGGTTCCGATGCACCCTCCTCTCCGCTTTCCTCCTCGGGCCCCTTCACTCTCGCCGCTTTTTATGCGAAGCATATTACTAGAGCTCAAGCTAGCTCCTCAGGCGCGGCGGTGTCGCCTTCAATGACCTTTGACCCCATGCCATACCACGTGGCACCGTGACGTCACGACAGAGGAGAAACGGGGCTCCAACTCGCGCCGTCGCTCGCGGCGTCGCCTTCAAGGCTGACCACGTGACACCGTGACGTCACGACAGAGGAGAAACGGGGCTCCAACTCGCGCCGTCGCTCGCGGCGTCGCGGCGGTATATAAGCAGCTGCGCTTGTTTCTAGGTGGCTTTGGCTCAACTCTTGCAAGATGGGCTGGGTGGGAATCGAACCAGGGTCTCTGGAGTGTGAGACGGAGACGCTACCACTGAGCCAGGAGTGCGATGCTTCAAAGCGGTACAAAAGCGCCTCTAGTGAATGCGGTGTTGCCTTAGAAACGAGCTGTTTCTAAGGCTCAGGCGTGCGTCGCTTGCTCAGGCGCACATTTCGTTGCCGCGCCGAACACTGCGTTGCTCGACGCTCACCGCGTCCAATGCGGGGTGCGTAGTCGCTGCGCCGTAGCCCATTGTCTTACACCCCTTGGCGGGTCGACGGGAACGCTGTCACGTTCCACTCTTGAAGGCGAAGCAGAGTAACGCATGAGTTGTTTCTTCGTCTAGCCGAACCAAATATAGCCAAGCAACAGCAGTTCACCAGGCTAAACAGTGGTTCAACAACTAAAATAAAGGCTAGTATGCTTCGGATCCTGGGCTTAACCTTAGCTAAGCCACAGCCATTTTTTTTTTTCATTCCACGCTGCGCGCCGCATTTGCTTTGAACTTTTGATGTGCCCGTTCGCTCGGTCACGCCGGGAACGCTGACGCTCGCTACAGGGACGGGCGCCCAAGAGCTGCGTTCGACGCAATTTTTCTTGAAACTAATGTTTTCCAGTAGAAAACTGAAGCACAAGGTATGTGTGTCTATGTCTACACAGACACACATACACACACCTTCAGACCGAGTGCTGTGTCTGTGTATCTGTCTTTTTCTACATCCTCGTTCAGTCGCGCTTATACACTCTACCATGCATTCGGTCCAACTAGCCCGCCAACGTGTTTTAACTAGGTATATAAAATTATCAAAGGTGTGAGAAATTGTTTGAAGGAAAATAAAATGCCTCCTTTGCCATCATGCCATAGTTACAACGCTGATAAGCGTAGATTGCTCGTAATTAATAAGCTACGGTATGAAAAATTTCAACATCAATCCCTTCAATCTTAAACAAATGTACACCCTTTCAGGTGTATATCTGCCACACAACAATAATCGTCATCTGTCTTGCTGCGTTTCCTTTCTTGAAAACGTTGGGCTCGCTACTTTCCTGTCGAGAATGCTATGTGATGCTGATAACGCGCATTGCGTTCGTGACTTGAAAGTACCGGGCTTACAACGTTAAATAAAGGAAATGCGGACAATACAGATGACGATTATTGTTGTGTGACAAAGTACGACCCAAAGAGTGTAAATTTATTTTAAAGTGTAGTCTCACTTTGGCTACACCGGCTCCATTATTAGGTCATGGCTGTGTCGATTGGTTGAAGTCTGCTTCCATGAGTTCGACAATGTTGCATGTTTTGCTTTGTTTGCTTGTTTGTAAAGTTTGTCACGGGACTGGCTAACAGGAATTTTTAAGCAAAATGGGCAGGTGCAGGTCGGCGACTAGTCATACTTTGAGGAAAGTAACTGTGCTTTTACTGCAAGTTAAACAGCCCGAAAATACGAAGACAAAGATCCGTTGTTACAATTTTGACCGGGTGAGGTGGGGCTTCAGCGCAAAAATCAGGAAACGACGACGAAGCCAGGCATTGTGATGATGAAAAAAGTAGAAAAGTTTGTATTCACTTCATTGGAACATGGATGTGACTCTCATCTCAGTATCGAGCGGCTCTCATTAACCCAGGGGGCCAGCACGGCTTTATATAACTCCTGGTGGTCCTGTGGTTGCTGAGGTCTTCTTCGGCAGCCTGTGGAAGTATTAGTGCTTTTATCGTTCATCCTTTTGTTTCAGCTCGGGGAAAACGAGGTGACGCTGTCTTGACCTTCGGTTTGTCTTTCTTCATCCATCCTTTTGTGTCGGCTCGGGGAGAACGGGTAGACGCTGTTTCGGAGAAGAGTGCAATTATGTTGACATGAGGACGCCCGTTTGAACGCTTCTCATACTTGACAGGTCGAGATCCAGGCTTACCGTAACAGCCTTTTCTGGGACGAGGCATAACATCTTTTCGTGGGAACGTACGCCTGAATGTCTGTCACATTTGAGAAGTCGATCATAACAACGTACACGGTACATCCGGGCATGCATTCATCGGTTTAGTGCTGTTTGTTGCGAGATAGCACTTTGCTTTGAGTTACAGGCAACCAACTTTCGCCGGAGAAACCTTAAGCGTCCATTGGTATATGATAGGGTGCACGCAGGGACACAGTTCTGCGCAAGTTGGCACCCGACGTAAATGCTCGATCCCAAAGCCCAAGTTCGCGCCGAAATAGAAGGCGTTGTGAGCGCTGTCGATATGCGCCTACGGGACAGAACGCTAAGGATTTGTTGAATGAAATGCGCGGTTGAAAAAAAAATATCATAGGTTTGGAGCAATGGCTTCCGCAAGGTTCAGCAAAGACTGCTGATCTACAGAAGGATATAAATCAACAAGGCTTGCTAGATCAGCAACGACGAGCACTGAAAGGGCTGAAGTTGCAGTAGTACAAGATACACTTGGTATTAATAGCCATGAAGCACAGGTAGCAATGGCTGCCTAAGAAAGGAAGCAGCGGGTTAGGCAGTCACAAATTCATAAATAGAAGGAAAAATCTGACAAATAACAAAAAACCTACCTTCGCACTCAGCGAGACAGTCTTCATGCGAAGCGAAGTTATTCTTGTTGCCGTCGCAACCAGTATACGTGAACACGTCGCAGAACCCGGATGTGACGTTGTAGAAATAGCGCGGAATCTTCTCATTGCAGCTTCCTTCCTTCAGCGGAAGCTTACACACGCCTGTTGTACAGAAAGAAAGAAATAAGGTGGGTAAGTGATCATAATGCCAGGGCACCTGTCCTCGGTATAGTACACAACTAAGAGAATATGAATCCTCGGCTTTAGGACGCATCTATAACGGCAAATATTACACAAACATTAACGCACATAATTAAAACATATGTGGGTGTAGGCGCACTAATGATGACAATTCAAAGAGTTGCTTCATTAGCTTCTGGCCAGCTTGCGGGCTTCGTGACAGCTAGGCCACGTACAGTTAGTTATCTGATCAACTCTAGAGGAAGAGCTCCCTATAGCGACCGTGTATTAAAATTGGCAACATTAACTGGCAATGTTGCTACTCTGTGCATGTACGCTGGCGCATACGACGAGATGCGGTCCAGATGAGACGCGCAATCAACGCGTTTTCGAGCCTCCCTCAGTATGGTGGCGCCATGTAATTCAGGTGCCTGCAAACGCATGCTTTCGCGCACCGTACATTTTCCATCAAAGGTGTACGTATAGCCATTGGATATCAAAGGTATACGGAATGAACTTTAGACATTGCGCATACGCACGTTCTACGTGTAACTTCTTGTTTTTGCATCATTCCTCAATTATATTTACCTCTTAAGAAAATCAAACCGCCGTGGTTGCTCAGTGGCTATGGTTTTGGGCAGCTGAGCACGAGGTCGCGGGATGGAATCCCAGCCACGGCGGCCGCATTTCGATGGCGGCGAAATGCGAAAACACCCGTCTACTTAGACTTAGGTGCACTTTAAAGAAGCCCAGGTGGTCGAAATATCCGGAGTCCTCCGCTACGGCATGCCTCATAAACAGAAAGTGGTTTTGGCACGTAAAACTGCATAATTTATTTTTTTCTTAAGGAAATCAGAGGTAATAATACCACGGTCCCTTTGCGATTGCCACTTTTGTTGCAATAGCAATTATATGAGCTTCGTAGCGCATTTCTGCCGTCAGCGTGGGTGTCGGCGTAGGTTCAGCATAAAGTCCACGAGCGAGAACACCGGCACCGCGCGCCCTACGCTATATCCGCGAGTGAAAACTTGCGAGGGCAACAGTCGATCGCGGCCGAATATCGCCCCCGCGAAAGGTACGAATGCGAAGGGGAAGCGCGCCGTCTTCTACCGCGCGTGAGGCACCCAACGTTGCGAGGCGCCGGCAGGAGGGGAGAGAGAAAGAGGGGCGTTTTCTCCGGCAGCAACTGCTCATGTGGCGGCTGCGCGTGGCAGCGCGGCCGTATCTTGAGAGCAATCTGCGTTAGGGACAGCGTCTAGGTGCGTCGGCGGCTCGTAGCTTTGAGCATGCTACGTGTTCTCGGCGCTCGCTCTGAGTAGAAGCGATAGACAGCACGAATGTCACTTCGTTAGCTGCTGCTGACGCGTTTCCTCACGCCAGCGATTTGTCAGCGAGTGTCCGCAGTCATCGAGTGTGATGTGTTCATGTTTGCTGTGCGTGCTGACACCAAGCTTATTCATTTATTTAGCAAGCGAATATTTACGAATGTTTACGAATGTTTAAAAGTAGTATACTTACTTCGTATGCCCGTTTGCTAATTTGCTATTGCAATGGATGCTTCGCCTTTCGGGCGAAACTGCGTTTTTTTTTTTCACTAAGCTTTTCCTCTACAGTCTGTATAGTAACACTGTGCTACGGCTTATAAGAAGGCCCGGCGTATGCTTGCGGCCCATCATGTCTCATTGTCAATGAGTGGCATGCCCAGAGCAAAAATATAGTCTCTTTTGTGGAGCCTACGTCCATGTTAAGTACCTCTCACCATCCCTGGTGCATTGCGCAGAAACTAAAATGCCATCTGGTTCTGTCGGATGCTCCACCTTAATACTATGACATAATCTGTGCAGCAGCTGCCTACGCATGTAAACCGATGATCTGGTGACATGTTAAGCTGAACCATCTCAACTTCCTCGGTGGCGATACAGCTTAAATTTATGGATGTGCATTAAAAAAAAAAAAACATACACTGTCACACCGACGAAGCCTCCTCAACTGAACATCATGCGTGTGGCTTTTCAGATCGTTCATCATAAAAGAAATTAACGCATGGGTCTCCGTTCTGCCACTCCAAAGTTGCCCCTCAGAAGTCTAATAGAACAGATTTTACAAACGCCAGAAACGTAGCTAAACTTTGTACTTAGACAGAATTGAAGCAAGCATCCGCCATGGACGAGCAATATAATTTGCAGTAAAATTCATCGCCTCATTACGATCCCTAATGAAATCTTAAAAATAACAACGTACAAGGAGGAGCAAATGTTACGAACGAAAGGAGATTGGCAGTTTCACCTGAAGGGGTGAAGCATTGTCAGCGATACCAAGCTTTAGCGTCGTCCTTGAACTCGTTGTACTGTGTTCTAACTATGCGCGGGTACGACACGCCGGCGCCAGGCACCACACAAGTCAACTTTTGCGGGGCAGAAGGAACAGCACCTCGGCAAGGTACCAGGCGTCTCACAACGCTGACGTGATGAGGAGCGCCTCCAGTGGCGTTGCAGGCGGCCCACATCGATGGTGAAGGAGTTGAGACTGATGGAAAACCGTCGGCGTTAAATCGGTGCTCGGCGAAACATTGGAGAACATTCACTTGACGCTCATTGGCCGTTCTGCCTCCACAAGTGCGCATACGGAGTGGCCCAGCAGAGATGCGAGCGTGCTTAATTCGCTTGTGCACAACGCTGACGCCAGCAGCCGAAGGCAGAACGCGGCCCTGGCTGCGCCACGGAGGTGACTAAGGGTAACACGAGTGGAGCGTTTACTTTGTTTCGTCGCTTTTGAAGCAAAACGCGCCCCGCACCTCTGGTTCCTGTGCCACGGATGCCCAGCCGATGCGGGACGCACGGCAAAGGTGGCGGCGGTCGTGCCGGCGGCTTGAATGTCCCTCGATCGCCCCCATTGATTGCTATCGCAGAAAAAGAAGCATTCAACGATTCACAGAATACGGCTATCTTGGAATTGAAAAATAAAATAAGAAGTAAAAGTAAACTGCGTGTAGTACGAGACCCAGAGGAGTAGTTAAATTAAGTCCTCCAGGCAGTGGTTGTACATGCAGTGGTTTTCAGAGTGGGTTCGATTACTCAGCGATGTTTCCACTATACGCAACACGGAACTACTACTCTTATGGTACTTTGCATTTCTGATTATTAAGCCAAAACGGTTCTTCCAGCAAATAGCAACAGAGGTTTAGGAAGCGCAAAGCAGATCAATGTTAAGTGGTCGTGCGCGACGTGTAATAAGATCTCGGTGCGTGTTCTAGCGCGTTTCCCTTGAAAGCCCGGTCTTCTAAATCTGGCTAATATTTGCTAATGTCAAGCTTCCATGCGAAGAGGAAGAACTTTAAGGTTTGGATTTTGTTTAACAGATGTGCATTAACGGAAATTCCATCTAGCCTTACAACTGCGGCATCGCAGTTCATTTTAAAGCAATATTTATGGTCATACGATATATACATATAACATACGTTCGCACCGTTCGTAATAACCAAGTAAGCACAGGCGGTGGATTGCACAAAGTCGTACAGAAAAAATATGAGGGAGGAGGAGGGAAGGCTGTCCATTGAGGTATGAGCATTTCTCACGCACCATTGATTAATCAGACTAGTTTCCAGCGCAAAATAGACAGCGCTTTGATGTCGCCGCATTTCAAAAATAAGTGTTCTTATAGTTTTCTGGAAGCACTCGCCCCTTTTGCGCTTATCAATATGGAAGTCGCCAAAAATTATACTGCTTACAGAACATTTTGTCACCTCGTTGTGACGTATGAAGGCTTGCTACCCTGACATATTCCACTTGCTTTTCATTATGTTATTACCTGCGCTGCCATAAACCTCACCTGAGCTGTCGCTCCTTCGCGAGTGACAAAAAAAATTGCCATGAAGCCAGACAAGGAGAAATATAGACGTTCATTATGGTAGAAAAGCTGAGAGGACGGCCTGAATAAATGTTCTGATCTGCTGTTTAGCATTAAGGAAGGTAGACAAGAGCAAAAAGTGATAGAGGGAGCGATGTGTTCAGGATGAGGGTGGAGATGATGGTGAGCGAACTTGAACAGAAAGGGCTCTTCAACGTGTCAAATGTAGAGCGCTCTCGTGCGAGAGTTTGATGACAGCCTTTACAAATTCACGCTACAGAAATCTGGCCAAGGTCCCAATAGAATCTTTTCGGACAACGGTTGATTGCTAAACTTGAGCGAATCTCGTAGGAATGATAGTCTTCGTACAGCATGTTGCGGGTAAGTGCGCAAGACGTGTTCAGTTGTCTCAGGTTCCTCACAGTCCAGACTGTCTACACAGCCAATAGGGTGTAGGTATCGCCGAGTGAATGCCACATGTAGTCGTAACCTGTGAAGGAAGCTTGCATAACTTATTTTGATCGTGCGCGGTATTTTCAGTTGTATGTTCGGGTGAAGTTCATGAAGGCGTAGATGAAGGTGAGTCTGCAGAGCGCAGCATGTTCTAGTTTTTTTCGTATAATCATCTATAAAGTATATCATAATTGCCAGGTCAAGAAAACTGGATGGACACTTACGTGGCATTATTTTTGACTATCTTCGCCAATTCATCAGCCTGCTCATTTTCTTATAATTCACAGCACCCAGAAATTCATCTAAACGCTATAGGATGACATGTTCTCAAAGCGAAGTCGTGAAATTCTAAATCTCGAGCAGGGAGATAATAAGGGCATCGTTTATTGACAGAATCTTTCATTTGCAGCGCTGGTTTCGCGCCACAAAATGTAGTCCAGACTTGAGGCGACTGGTACGATATTGACGCGTGTACTTATATTTAACGGGCGACCACGTTTCGCCGCCTAACAAATGTTATCGCACAGCGCGGGACGCGTCTGCATGTATACGAAGTTTCTGGAAAGTTATCGATGCTTCTATCCGCTGTCTGTTGTCGCCGAACCTTGTGTTATCTGACTTCATCGCGTGACTCGAATGTTGTAGAACTTTGTGGAAGGCATGCGGGTCCCAACGATTAGTCTGGAACATTCGATGACTGCTGTATAAGCCGACGCACTTGACCCGCTGATTAGATTTTCGACGATCGCCGACCGTGTTCGCCGCTATCGTTGTGCTATAAGTGTAGCCTGTTTTTGTGGGCACAGGTTCGCCCAATAAAAGTTAGTTTTGCCTTTCACAGTATTTGCTACTGTGTTCTTCACGTCACCACCACGTGACCATATAAAACGGACTGCTTCACGGATGGCTACACTCTCCGCGCCCGTTGATGCAGTTTGGTGGTCGAGTCGCAAGCGCTTACAGGTCGTTAAATTTGGCATTAGGAATGCCCCTGTTGAAGTAATTAGAGAGGCTGATCTGTCAGTAGTATCCGTCGTTCTAAGCATATGCTTAGAAGCGGTATAATCTGTAGAAATATGGTATAGAGCAAATTGCCAAAAGCCACATGATGGTATACGTCACGTTATAGATCTCCCGGTTTGGAGAGGGGCACCACAGGTCTTGACAAAGGCCCTGCTGGTACACTCGCTATGCTGGCCGCCGTGAAACCTCAAGGAATAGTGAAGTCAATATGCAATAGAGATTCGGAAAAAGAGCTGCCTAGATATGAAATATGAATCGTCTAAAGCGGGTGACGTTCGTCTCGCCTCAACAGACGAAGATAGACTTCGATGTTCGCAAGAGCGGCGAACGTCTATTGGGCAGCCACGTGCTTCAGTAATCGTGCCCTAAGTTGAGGTAGAGCGTGGCAGACATACACATATTTGCAATGCTTGAGCTTGTAAGCTCGCCAATATTCGTTGGCAGGAAGGGTGAGTAATCGTCATGATCGGTAAGCTGCATCGTAGACCGCACTACTGCCGCAGCCGATCGCGCGCCTCTCTTTCTCGTTTTTTTTTCGCGTTGGCAGGAAAGGTGAGTGTTCGTCATGATCGGTAAGCTGTATCGCAGACCTCACTACTGCCGCAGCCAATCGCGCGCCTCTCTTTCTCTTCTTTTTTTTCGCGTCGGCAGGAAGGGTGAGTATTCGTCATGATCGGTCAGCTGTATCGTAGACCTCACTACTGCCGCAGCCAATCGCGCGCCTCTCTTTCTCATTTTCTTTCACGTTGGCAGGAAGGGTGAGTATTCGTCATGATCGGTCAGCTGTATCGTAGACCTCACTACTGCCGCAGCCAATTGCACGCCTCTCTTTCTCTTTTTTTCGCATTGGCAGGAAGTGTGAGTGTTCGCCATGAACGGTAAGCTGTATCGTAGACCTCACTACTACCGCAGCCAATCGCGCGCCTCTCTTCTTCTATCTTTTTTTCGCGTTGGCAGGAAGAGTGAGTATTCGTCATGATCGGTAAGCTGTATCGTAGAGCTCTCTTCTACCGCAGCCAATCGCGCCTCTATTTTTTTTTTCGCGTTGGCAGGAAGGGTGAGTGTTCGTCATGATCGGTAAGCTGTATCGTAGACCTCCTTACTGCCGCAGCCAGTCGCACGCCTCTATTTCTCTTTTTTTTCGCGTTGACAGGAAGGGTGAATGTTCATCATGATCGGTAAGCTGTATCGTAGACCTCACTACTGCCGCAGCCAATCGCGCGCCTCTCTTTTTCATTTTCTTTCACGTTGGCAGGAAGGGTGAGTATTCGTCATAATCGGTAAGCTGTATCGTAGACCTCACTACTGCCGCAGCCAATCGCACGCCTCTCTCTTTTTTTCGCATTGGCAGGAAGTGTGAGTGTTCGCCATGAACGGTAAGCTGTATCGTAGACCTCACTACTGCCGCAGCCAATCGCGCGCCTCTCTTTCTCTATTTTTTTTCGCGTTGGCAGGAAGAGTGAGTATTCGTCATGATCGGTAAGCTGTATCGTAGAGCTCTCTACTACCGCAGCCAATCGCGCCTGTCTTTTTTTTTGCGTTGGCAGGAAGGGCGAGTGTTCGTCATGATCGGTAAGCTGTATCGTAGACCTCCTTACTGCCGCAGCCAGTCGCACGCCTCTATTTCTCTTTTTTTTTCGCGTTGGGAAAGGAAGGGTGAATGTTCATCATGATCGGTAAGCTGTATCGTAGACCTCATTACTGCCGCAGCCAATCGCACGCCTCTCTTTCTCATTTTTTTTCGCGTTGGAAGGAAGGGTGATTATTTGTCATGAGCGGTAAGTTGTATTGTAGAGCTCACTACTGCCACAGCCAATCGCGCGTATCACTTTCCGTTTTTTTTTCGCACAGGCCCATGGGGTTGCGCCGGTAGAGTTTTTGGCATACAGGCGACAGAGGGACGGACGGACGAATCGGCTAGCCATACACAGCTTCGCTGTAAAATCTTGTTTCGTGATTGACAGTTCTACTGTACTGTGTTCTTCACCATCACCACAGTGACAATATCCATGCATTATATTGCGCGTAAACGCAAGCGCGGCAAATTTTGCTGTCGCTAATTGTAGTGCTCGAAGGCGGAAACCCTTTGACGTTGCAAACACTGAACGTTGCAGTCTCGCACGAAGTTGTGGTCGTGAAACACCTGAAGTCCATACGCGGATATCGCCAACGTATAAGCTCATTCTGACGAGTTCTTTTACTATAACAGCAAGTCCAATGAGGGTTACATTAAAGACCACGAGAATGACTACGGCTCTTGAGGAACGTCGCGGCCTACTTGATGGCGACTGGTCTTCCCATTCGTCGTCGTCATAGAGATGGTACGGCCTGTAAGGTAGTTCAAGGTCCATTGAAACATTGTAGATTTTATGCATTGCTCCTCATGCGCATCGATAATTGCCCTAGGAAGGTGTGTGCGTAAGTTCATGGAACTAATGGTCTTGACGAGAGCGGAAGGGTCTCTTGAGAAGTGCGACCTCTGTCCAGAGATGACGACGGGTTTTACAACAAAAAAAAAAAGGATCCTCTACTGACAGCGTAATCGACCTGGTTTCCGCTTTCGAACAAGAAAAGAAGCGTCGGCTCTTGTTGGGAGCACTTTTTGGACGTCGAAGGCGCATAATTTGTTACGTGACTTGAGGCTAGGTTAATCGCCCATCATATCTTATTGATTTACCTTGACTTAATGGCGAAACTCACCCATGGAATGCCTTGAGATGATGGCGCGCAGTAAGATGCATCATGAAAATACGAGCCATACGATTTGGATCCTCCAGCTATGTGTAAGGAAAAGCAGCAGCCATCTTTAGCTGAACAAACATATTTTCTTCTAGTCATTTCTTGTCGTCTTAGACAGGGCTTTACCCGATCGTGCATGTTTTTGATTGAGAAGCACCTGTCGACGAAATCGTGTGTACAGCATGTGATTCAGACTTGTACGTGACAAATTACAGTTAGTTAATTACTTGTAGTCAGTTATGTTTCTGGTAATTTTACATTTCTTTGCTGAGTCAGGCTCAATGTAATTTAATTATTTTTGCAGTAGTGAATTACTCGCAGCCAGTTACATTTTGACGAAACGAGCTTTCACAGGCGATGCAGCTTTGAGCGGAACAACAGAGTCCCAAGAGATGAAACCATTAACACTGTTTACCTATGTTCATGGCTTCATGACTGAATCACCCCAATATGGTATGCTTGCACATTTGCACACTTCTCTTGAAAGTCCGACGTCTGAGCTTTGCTCTTTTAATAAATTTATCTCCCTCTCTCCTAGAAGCTCTTATAGGCGCCCTTCATGGGCGGTAAGAGCTACTGCTCAATTGCTGGCTTAGTGCAGTCTATCACTTCTCTTAGACAGAAGTTGTTCGCCGTACAACTCGCACGTTTATATTGGTTCGATAATACGTGACTCACATACACCTATATTTCTGACTGTAACGCAGTAAGAGTATTTCTGGAGATGGATAACACGCATCATCGTGATGAATCACAATACAGATTTGGCCACTTCTTCAAGGAATGTGAAGGTTTCCTGCCGTCAGTTTCAATTATTCATTGAATTCTATATGACTAACAAAAGACGAGCACCGAGAGGGGGTCCACCAGATGTTGGCTATTAAATTAAAGCGGCGCTTCTGCGGCCACTTCGGACCTTCACGATCACCGAGCGCAATTGTTCAATTTTTCACTGGCCCTCCCGAGTCTTGCCTTAGATCTAGCAACATTGAAGCGCTGCGCTTCATAGACAATCTATAGACCCGAACATCACCCCATTAAGCAAGCACAACCTTGTGAGAAAGGTGTTCGTATGTTACTACACAGCCCTTTTGTACACGCATTGAGCGAGTTTTCAGTGTCTTGGAAGATGTTCGCACAGGAAAACCAAGGAACATTACCACCTAAACTTTTGACATACAATTATTAGTGAATATATGAATGAATTAGTGAATTAGTGTGGAGGGCTGCAAAGGACGCATCGAAAGAGCCAGACCAGCTCGTTCTTTTACTACATTTGTGCAACGGTAACAAAAGTAGTGAGGAAAGTAAGGTTAATGTAATCGAAAACGTTCTAATATTTGTTCACTTACTTTCGTGGGGCAGTAAAGAGTAGCCGTAATCGATTACATGTTTGAAATAAGTGATTGTAGTTGTAATTGGTAACATTGTTCTGCAACGTGTACAAATCTGATGTCATTACACAATAGTAATTGCAGGCTGCCACTGCAAACCACGATTCTTCATGGCTGATATCGAACCTGCGTTTACCGCCTGTTGCCAATGTGGTGTTGTATGAAGGATTATAATTTTTTTGCTCAAAATGCAACTGATAACTGCCCCAGAGCGTAAGTGACTACTGAAACAAAGTTATTGAGTCACGACTATGTCCAAAAAATATAATTTAAAAGTTGATATTCGGCACAAACAGTAACTGACTAGTGATAAATGTCCGCCTTTAACCCGGTGCACGCAAAACTTTATGCGCACATGGGAAAGTTCTGGTGACCACCATACGACATTTGAACCTATCCGCAGCAGTTACCTCACGCCCGTACACATGTAGAACGCTTAAAGATTCAACGAAAACAAATTTGTCGACGCCGATACGTATGGCTGTGCTTTCTTGTCAGTACGGGCAAGGCCTTAGGAAATGCAAACGGTTAGCATCGGAAGCGGGTTACACAGCTTCTGCTAATTTTTAGCTGCAAGGACAAGTTTGAGAAACGGTCGTTGCTTTAACAAGTAGGGTCTAAGTTTTTATGCATTTGTTAACTTTATTTTTGCATATATAAAGCTATCAAAAAGCAGAGTTACTCATACGAGCTTTCTGATAGGCATTATAACGATAGATCACTTGTTCAATTTGAGTCGGGGATTACGGAACCAGCGAGGAATAAAAGCATTGATGTGGTAGATGTCGATCGTGCACATCGAAACAACGTCCGGATCACAAGTCCTTGTTTCTCTTGTTGAGATAGCAATCGTATGGACACTGCAAGCGCATGTCGGACGTCGGCGTAGCCGTGATGTTCCGTAAAAGTACAAGCGGGAGAACACCGTCGCCACGTGCCGTATGCTGCATGTGTGAATAAAGGCGTGCGATGGTGAGCCGACGATGGTGGCTCAATCTCGCACGCGCAAAGCAGGAAAACGGGGAGGTAGCGCGACCTCTTCGATCGCGCACAAAGCACCGGGGCAGGGGAGGGTGGGGGGGGGGGGGGTGTCCTAGTCAGGCGGCGGCTGCGTATGCCGCGGCCACGTGTGTCCTATATTGAAAGCAATCTACGCTGGGTCAGAGTGCGCCAAGTGCTCATAGTTGCCTGTGCGCTGTGTTCACGCCGCTTAGTTCGCGCTGAAGCAAAAGGCAGCAAGAATGCCAATTGGCTCGCTACTGCAGCCACGCTTCCTCGCTGGCGCATTCTGACAGCGAGTGTGCGCGGTCATTGAGTGAGATGTGTTGATGTTTGCTTGTGCGCGCGTGACACCGTGCTTCTTAATTTAGGTTAGTAAGCGAAAGTTTGTAAGTTAATATGGCCCATAAAACTACTATCCTTACTTGGCATAGCTGCCTAGTAATTTTCCATCGCAATCGATCCTATGCCTTTCCGGTGAAACTAGGACTTTTTCTTTGTTCCATGGGATTGTTTTTCGCTGCGCAACCACCTCAGATAATAAGCAACAACACATCTCAGTACCGTGATCAAGTGCACGAAGCTCGTATTCGAACCTCCATTACGTACGAACTACTCAATGAATACGGATGCCCAAAACAGTTTCTTGTGTCTGTCCGTCCAAACTATCGTTAAGCCCATGACTACTACCACGGTCGTCATTATCCCGTCGCCGTTGTCGTGAAGCCACATCATCAGCTAAAAATAAAGCTTTACTGCAAACCGTCCCCGAGGTTCAAGCTCAAGCGCCTGCGGCCGCGTGTAGTCTGGATCCCCACACGCCCACCACTGCGCTACTGCTCAGCCTGGCTCTCGGTAATGTGTGTCTCGCGTATTTTTTTTAGTGGCTCTCTTTTGTTTGTGATGTATTCACATCAATTCGCGTGCTGTCACGCAAGAACAGTAGGTGCTGGGTATTGCGCACGACGTATTTTGTGAGATTTCCGTAGTATAAAAACATTATAGGTTATTACGTGCCAAAAGCATGACATGATTGTGAGGCACGCCTTAGTCGGGGACTTGGAAAATGTTGACTGTTTTTGATGCAAAAGCATCAAATGGCTCTTTGAGTAAAAAAAGCCGGCGAGTAACACTGGAACTGCAGCTGAATTTCTATTGGCTGCGACGCCACGCCACGCGCACGGCTCGACGGAGCAGAGCGGGTGACAGACTTGCTGGCGCGCACGTGTTGCGTCAGGGCACCTTTGCCAGGCAACGTCACCATCGCTCTCGGAAGCCTGTGTTATCCGCACGTTCCTTGTCCGCCCTAACCCTCGCTTGCGTTCTAACTTCGTATCGGTAATAGCTATAAAGATAAATAATGTATGAAAATAAAATAAACGTAAAAGGGAAAAAAGTTGGTGGTAACGAGTTTAGAACCTACGGACCCTATGCTCAGAAGCCGAGTGTCTTACCCACTGGGCTAAACCACGCCTGCTCAAGGAGGCGGTGCCTGTGCACTCTGTTTTATGACATCATGCTACCTGGACCGAAATTTTGGCGTCACCCTCTAGTTGCGCCGGGTTTGGCAATGGAAATTTCAGTTCAGGTACCATGATGTGATGTAGCAGAGTACACATGCCTGCCAAGGTCGATCCAAATAGATCGCGAAGCTTCGGAAGAAAAGTGGTTCGGAAGAAATTGTCGCCGGCATCAGCAAGGGTGGTTACGGGAGCAGCAGTTGAAGCGCGATTATGCTTGGAGGGAACCAACATTGGGGAAAAAAAGTCGTTTTTTTAATTAAAGTGAGGCACAGATACATTCAACGAAAAATAAATTCTTAGATAATATTGACGCGTGTATTCTATGCAGACGACGACGACGACGACGACGGTTGGAGCACTAACGGACTCCGCCTAGTGGGTCAGAGTGGGATTGGGTGATGACAAAGAAGACGTGTCTCTGCGCTGTTTGGTTTTGAACAGGTTATCCCGTTGTTCTTGAACGTCTCCCTGTCTTCTGTCCGCGTTGTACTGAGACATTGGTGGAGGTGCTGGGTAGTGAGTTCGCCTGATGCTCCGGAGTCCTTCTGGGAGTCGTTCATGTAGCCCGGAGGCATTGTCACCAGTTACGACACCCGTGCATCGCTTTAGTCGCCTACTGCTAGGCCTTGCCCCGGAGTTTTCCCCTCTTCAACCACCTCTCTTCGGCAGCACCACACATCTCGTAATGGCCGAAACCAGCTCACCGCAAGCACCCCAAAGCGGCCGGTTTCCCAGTCCACAACACGTAACCGTTCTGCATCCACTGGTTCCCGATCGCTATCGCGGTGCAGCCTTCGAAGACATTGAAGACTGGCTTGACAAGTATGAACGCGTCGCACAGATTAACCAGTGGACTGAGCAGCAAAAGCTTTCCCACGTCTATTTAGCCCTTGACGACAATGGCCGTACTTGGTACAAGAACCATGAAGCTAGCCTGACGACGTGGAATGACTTTCGGCAGAGGATCACGGATACTTTTGCAAGTGCCGACCGACGCGACCGCGCCCAGCAGATGATGGAGCTACGGGTGCAACAACCTAATGAGTCGGTCACAATGTTCGCCGAGGACATGGCTCGCCTCTTTCGTAGAGCCGATCCGAACATGACCGAAGATAGGAAGTTGCGCTACCTCTTGCGAGGTTTAAAAGAGCAGTTGTTCCCGGGGCTTGTGCGGAATCCAGCAGTCACCGTCGCTGACTTTATCAAAGAGGCTACGGCTATCGAGCGGGCCCTTCATCAACGGTGCAGACTGTCCACCAGCAATGCAATCAATGCCGCCGTAGGGACTGCCGAGTATCAGAATTCCTTCCGTGAATTGATCTGAGGGCTTGTGAGAGAGGAAGTGCGAAAGATTCTGACACCGACGTTGGATAGATCTGTAGCATCAATCGCCGAAGTGGTGCGTGACGAAATCAGGCAGGCGTTCCCGGCAGCCGATTTTCAAGATCACCAGCGTCCCATGACTTACGCCGCCGCTGTCCGATGTCTACCACCCGTCACAACCACACCGCCGTACCACCAGCCTCCAACAGCCGCTCCTTGGTCGCCGCCCAAAGAGGATGCTTCGAGGCGCGCACCCGTAATGCCGCTACAGTCACACCAGCAGCCGTCGTTCGCCGCCCCTTAGTCAACGCCGCAAAATGACGCTACACGATGGCCGCAACTTCGGAGAACCGACGTATGGCGCACTGTCGATAGGCGCCCACTCTGTTTTCACTGCGGAGGCGCCGGCCACATTTCGCGTCATTGCTGGCATCGTGACACACCATTTCGACCTCTTCGTCCGTGGTCCTATGGTCGACGTGCAAATGAGGACGCCATGCTACGCCGCGACGACGCTGCTCTTCAGGGACCCCCAATAGCGCACCCGAATGACGAATCCGTGCCCAATGATTGGTCCGATTTCAGCCATCGGTCGCGCTCTCCAACCCCTCCACGTCAGATGGCTTCATCTACTGGACGTACTTTTGCGGAGCTCCGAGGACGAAGGTCGCCCAGCCCCCGTCGGGGAAACTGAAGGCGGCGACCTCTGGGGGCAAGGTTGCAGGCCCGCCGCAAAACACAAAAAATCCCCCAACATTCTCGCTGCAGAACGACGTGAAGCCGATAAACATTCAAGAAATGGTGAGCGCCGACATTGATGTTTTCGTGGATGGGCAGCCGGCGACAGCGTTAGTCGACACTGGTGCCGACTTCTCCATAATGAGTCAGGAACTCGTCCTCCGCCTGAAGAAAGTAAAGACGCCATGGACGGGACCTTACATAATGACGGCAGGCGGCCAATTACAGATGCCTACTGGAAGATGTACATTCTTCTTTTGTGGCCGCTTTCATCGTCCTTCCTGTATGCTGCAAAGATTTGATTATTGGAATGGACTTCCTAAAAGAATATGGCGCCTTAGTTAACATCCCGGAACGGATGGTGACGCTTTATAAGAGCTCCGGTTTAGTCCATTGCTTATCGCCGCAACACAACTCCTTTCGTCTAACAGAAGATGACGTCGTCATCCCCCCTCGATCGTGTGCCCTTGTTTCGGTAGCATGTGACATACCGTTTTGTTGCGAAGGAGTTGCCGACAAAATAACCACGTTGTTGTTTACTCACGGTATCTCCGTCGCACGAGGAATCGTGAATGTCACCGACGGGCGCACAAACCTGTTGCTAACAAATTTTAGCACAGAGCGACGGCACCTTCCCAAGGGCACGGCTGTGGCTTATTTTGACGGCGTTGCGGATGTTCGTGGCTGCTGTTCACTACTCGAAGAAGCGCCTATGCAAGACCCGGCTCCTGCACTTGACGTCAGCACTGCTTTGTCGCAGCACGAACGAGAGCGGCTTCTGACGCTATTGGCCAAGTTCAACGACTGCTTTGCGTCGGCGTCCAGCGTCGGTCGGACGCCTCTAACAAAGCACCGGATAATTACAGAGAATACAGCAAGACCAATTCACCATAATCCATATCGTGTGGCTCCTAGAGAACGTGAAGCCATACAACAAGTGACAAAAATGCTTGAAGATGATGTGGTCCAACCATCAACGAGTCCCTGGGCATCTCCTGTAGTTCTGGTCAAGAAAAAAGACGGAAGCTTGCATTTCTGTGTGGACTACCGAAAGCTAAATAAGGTGACAAAGAAAGACGTATACCCGCATCCCCGTATATATGATTCACTCGGCAGGCTTTGACAGGCACGTTACTTCTCTTCAATGGACTTAATAAGCGGATATTGGCTAATAGAAGCAGACCTGAGAGACCGTGAAAAAACTGCTTTCGTGACGCCAGATGGCCTATACGAATTTAAAGTCTTGCCTTTCGGCTTGTGTTCTGCCCCTGCTACGTTCCAACGCCTCATGGACACTGTACTTTCGGGTCTGAAGTGGAAAACCTGCTTAGTGTATCTCGACGACGTCATCGTCCAGTGTACAGTGTAATGCAAGTACAGTGTAATGCGATGCATCTCTTGAAGCGTGTAGAAAGGCACGCTCGTAAAGTTCACCTTACGCCCTCCTTCACACGCTGGGCTGTTTTGCTTCTCCACGTTTGTCTGAATTTGGTGACGCGGGTAGCTTCATTGTTTCTCATACCCCTGAAACACGGGAAAAAGTGCTTTGCAGTGAACCTTTTTTGTTATTTTGAAGCAACTTTTGCAGAAAGGAGTTGCGCCGATGACACTGGGCACAGAACTAAGTTCTTTAGGTGGTTCCTCAGATAAACGTTGTAAAAAATCCACTGCTTGTTAGAGCAGCAAGAGAAAAAAGCTGCGTATGTTTATTAGAGTTAGCGATTGCAAAACAAAAAGAAAAACAGTTTTTTCCACCGTTGATGGCTTAGAATGCGCATATTCGTTTATTTTGTTCATGTTTTTGCGTTCTTAGCAGCAATTTAAATTGGCCCAGCAACTATAGACAGTCGGTGTTTTGCTGTGCACGCTGTTTATTATGGTGCTGCCATCGCACTGCCCAAGTTTCTGCCGTCCTTTTTCACGTTTGTTTTGTGATACGAACGACGTGATGCTAGCGTTTGAGAGCATAGCTAGAGTGAATGTTCGCTGTTCCGACAAATCGCGTAACCGCTAAAAATTGGAACACTTTCGCAAGGTGAAAAAAGAAAGTATTTATGGGGCACCGTAGATTTGTGACATTCCTTCTATCGAGGAGTTGCGCGCGCTGAGAGTGAGAGTAACTCCCTTTCCGTTCGAAAAGTAGATGCACGATCTCCTTTCCCGCAAAAGAACTTTGCCGTAAGGGAGATGCTCCTTTGTTATGTGTCACTGCCCTCGAACGCCTTCCTGGTAGATGTCCCCTTACCTAAAGGACTTTAGTGTAGCCGTGTGCCAGGGGCATTAACCTGTTCAGTCAAAAGTAGTGAGTTATAACCGCTAGAAAATTGCTTACTTTAGTTGTTTTCGTGCGACTGCGCAGGCCGACGGCCTTGACGTCCGAGGATAGGACCAGCACTCTACACATAAAGCTTTCGTCGGCCTCCGAAGAAAGTACGTTCTGTACAGGGGTGCGATTTCAACACCTGTACGGCTGGCCTTTTCCTACATGGCTTTCCAGACCGAAAGCTCGAAACGGCACTCGCTCACGCGAAGATGGAAGCGTCAATGTCGAAACAAGAAGCTCGTCAAACGCATCGCGATACTCAACAAACAGATCGCTGAATACGCAACCAAGCTGTGTCGAGAGAACGGGATGAGTACGTGCGACGGGCTCCAGAGAAAGCTGTCGGCGTGCAAGACCTGGTGCCTGCTCAGACACCTGATCGACCCGTTGAGCAGCAAGACCGCAACAAACCGTAACCTCACCAAAGTTCTGAACGCTTACGATGGCAACGGCCAAAGGCTCATTGAAGACCTCAAGGCGATCTACCTCAAGACGGAGAGAAGGCGATTTCCGATACCGGAGGAGTACGTGGGACCGGAAAATCCGGCATTGGATGGACCGTTCACCATCACGGAGTTATTACCAACCATAGACGAAAGTAATAAGACGAGCGCACCCGGAACGCACGCCATTACATACAAGCTGCTCAACAACATGAGCGATGCGGCGGCACGCGGGCTGCTGGGTCACATCAACAGCACCCGGGAAAGCTCGCAGTTGCCCGCAGAATGGAAAGAGGCCGAGGTACGGTTCATACCGAAACCGGGCAAACCTCTGACGATCGAGAACATGCGCCCGATCTCGCTCACATCCTGTGTGGGCAAGGTCATGGAACGCATGGTTCTCAGAAGACTTCAAGCACACCTGGACGAGACGTGTCAGATGCCTGCGACCATGTACGGCTTCCGCCAGCACCTGAGCACCCTAGACGTCCTGATCCAATTACACGAACTAGTGATTAAGAGAGCAACGAGGCACGCGCGCCGGGCAATACTGGCTTTGGACCTCAAGGGGGCCTTCGACAACGTGTCCCACGCCAGCGTGCTCGAGAACCTGCGCAAGACGGGGTATGGTCCCAAGACCTACGGCTATATTAAAGATTTCCTAACCAATAGAACGGCGACTATCCGGATAGGAGAGGAACGGTCCGAGCCTGTGAAGCTCGGAGACAGGGGTACCCCACAGGTGTCGGTCCTGTCGCCTCTGCTTTTCAACCTGGCCCTTCTGCCCCTGACCGAACTACTCGATCAGATCGAAGGCGTGGACCACGCGTTCTATGCCGACGATATAACGGTGTGGCCAAACCGCGTGGGCTCCGATGGCTGGGCGGAGGAAGCCCTGCAGAGAGCTGTAACGACCGTCCACGAGTATGCCACGACCTGCGACCTGAGCTGCGCTCCACAGAAATCGGAGCTGCTCATGGTACAGCCGGGAAGACCAAAGAAAGAGCCGCCGCCAAACATAATTATCACCATCGACGGCACAGAGATCAAGCCAAAGCAGATCCGGATACTGGGCCTGCTGTTGCGCAGCGATGACAACGCGCACGCAGCCGTCAACAAAATCAAGGCTACATCAGAGCAGGTCCTGAGCATGATCCGGAGAGTCCCCAAGTGGAACAGAGGGATCAAAGAAGAAGACGCACTGCGCCTGCTGCAGGAAGTCGTCGTGTCACGCGTAACGTACTCGGCCCCGTACCTCCAGCTTACGAAGGTGAACCGCGAGACGCTGAAAACGACAATAAGGAAAGCAGTCAAACTCGCCATGGGCATCCCAGTCTTCTCGTCAACGCAGAAGCTGCTGGACATGGGTGCCCACAACACGGTGGAAGAGCTGGTGGAAGCACACCTATCCCACTAGAGGGCAAGGCTGAGCCGGAAAGAGCACGGCCGGGCCGTCCTACGCAAGATAGGATGGCAAACTGAACAGTAACCGACAACGGAGCCGCTCCCCATAACCTGGAGAGACATTATTAAGACCAGGCCCCTCGCCCGGAACATGCAGCCGGGCAGGGACGATGAGAGACGCTCTGCGCGGGCCAAGGCACTGGCTCGACAGCTGGAAGAGGACCCCGAGGTTCTCTACGCGGACGCCTCGCTTCCTAAGCACGGCACCAGAGCAACGGCGGTCGTCGCCACCATTGATAAACTGGTCACAGGCGCGTCGATATGGTCGACGAATTCAGCCGTAGCAGAAGAAGTGGCTGTGGCCCTCGCACTCGCACAACCGGGAGTGAGGACCGTGGTCACAGACTCCAAGACCGCCTACGCAAGCCACCGCAATCACCGGGACGGGCCGTTGAGCTCCATGTGGGTCCCGGCTCACTCGCAAGTGGAAGGCAACGCACTCGCCGACCACTATGCCCGAGAACTGTCAATCCGGGCCGAGGACGAGCCAGAGCTACTGCACGCCGTGACAAATTACAAAGACATCACCCAAATGTACAGAAGCGGCAGATGTTGGCTTCCCCGTCCGCATCCGCAACTCAACCGAAGGCAGCAAACGATTGCGCGACGCACGCAAGCGCGGCCGCTAGCGTATCCCGTGCTCTTGCACAAGATGTTCCCAATACAGCATGACACTTCATGCCCGTTTTGCAGATGATCAGAAGGCACTCTAGCACACATCCTTGCAGAGTACATTAAGCTGTAGAACCCCCCACCATCCCTACCCCCCACCCTCCCCAGGCCCAACCCCCACCCCCTCCCGATCGATGGGAGACCTTGTTGTCCAGCCCCGACCTACCGACCCAGCTCGCGCTGGTGGCTAGGGGCCAGGAACTGTTGGACGCATATGGGACCTGAGAATAAGGTTCCACCCCATCTGATGCAAGCGCGCACCAACCTTTGCTAAGGGCTCAATAAAAGTTAATTCTAACTCTCTCGAAACGCCCATCAAGTCGAATGGTGGGGCATTTCAATATACAGCTCTATTGGCAGGCCACCACAACAAATTTTGCGCCTTTGAGAAGAAAATCACGTCACTTCTGCTTCTAATGGAAATGGCACCACATCATTATTATTTCCGCCGGAAGTGTTCCCTCGTCACAACGATGGCGCACTTGCGACTTGGGGTTTGAAGATGTGAAATTCACTTTGCTCGTGGAGGAGTAAGGGAACGTGAGGCTGGGCCCGATATTCAGGACGTTTAATGAACACGTTTATATTTACATATTTACAAAAAAATTCAAAGCAATACAGAAAAACTTCATGACGAAGTTGTAGCAGCCCGTGACTCCCGCCGTCCGTTGATCATTTTATGCCCTGCGTGGTTATTGTTCAGTCACTTCCCCCAGTCCGTCCTCGGGAGACCGATGACGTCAGGTCCCACCAATCCGGAGGTCGGTTGCCCTTTCCCTCCAAAGGTAGCTAGGTCGGAAACGCACGCACATCATTGGGCACAAACAGGGAAACGGGGGAACGTACGCTGACTCCGATCGTACACTGACTCCGTCCCAGCCGTGGACACGCCAGTTTGGGCGGGTGACAGGTGATAACTGTATCATTGCACTGGTCGCGTCTCCGGCGTGGACGCGCCAATTTCTGCGGCTGACAAGTGATGGCTGTATCCTTGCTAATTACCCAAATCTCTCCTGACCGAGGTACTCCCGCGCTGTTCATAAATCAACCGTTTTGAGAACCATTTTGACGAGGCCGTCGGCCCGTACCCCATAATCGCGCGAGCCGTGACGAGAGGGTGTCGCGGGGTGAACGAGCGAACAGCGCTAAGCCCCGTGAACTGCCGATAAATCGCCATGTGTTGAACGTATGGGCTTCTATAAAAGCTTTGCTACCAGGTATATTTACCTCGCACCTGCCATCTAGAAGGAGTTGCGCGTGGTCCGTACCTCTGTCTCTCGCCCCTCCCCGACGACTAGGGTTAGCTACTGCGTGCGCCTGCCAGCCTTCGTGGCCGCTAACTCGTCGCTACTCGGTCCCTCGTCGCGCAGAACGTCGTTGGTATGCGGCGTTGGCACCGTATGCTGCTGCTGCTTGCTGGCTCGGGGATCACGTACCGCTATGGAGTCTGAAGCATCCGCATTGTCGGCGGCCTGAACTTCGGCAGTAGAGAAACGTGTCCGTCCACGCCTGTACACCGCAGATGAAGCAAGGGAGTAGAAGAATACAGCAAAGCGAGCGAAGAGGCGGAGGCACGTCATGCGATGCCCTTTCCCCTCACGCACCAGCTGGCGCGCAATCGCAGAAGCAGGCAGTCCGTTTCGCCCGATCTGCTTCGTCGAAGTTTGCATGTGCCGGCCGAGTTCATCAAGCGCCGCTTGCTCGCGCGTTAGTCATCGCCTTCTCCCACACTTGGGTGCGATGCCGCTCATCATGACAGCGTTCCCAGACAGCCGTCGCGCTCGTGCCACTGCTCGCGTGTTACTTGTCGCCTTCTTCCACACCTGGCTGTCATGCCGCTCATCATGCCAGCGTTCCCATACTTCCCTTCCCTCTGCGAAGGTGTTGACAGCAGTGACCCACTGCCAGTCGGTGATGTGATTTCCGTCTCAAATTTTTTGCCTCAAGCTATTGCGAAATGAAAACACGTAGCGAGAGAGACATAAGCTTTATTATGCCCTTGACGTGGTCCAACTACGCTCAGACTACGCATTATGGAGTGTCATAATCGTCGGAATTTTTTTTTTCATCTTATCGCCATGTCTTAAGAGGAAGCGTTAGTTCGGCCCCAACTTACAGGCCACCTATCAAGTACGTGTAAAACACAGAAAGTTTTTTTGGGGAATAACCACTATGCAAACTTTAGGGAAATGTTGCATTTGAGAGAGAAAGTTAAAATCTAGTGAGTGTATGGAGTGGAAATTCGCCTTAGGGCAGAATTGTTTCAATGAAACTCTCAACAGATACGTAATTGTGAGAATAACAGGAGCAGGAAGTTTACAGATTGATACCTCTGCATCTAGAAGAGATATGCCAGTTCTGTAAGTTGCACCCATTAGAGCTTCCAAAGGTCTCAAATTTCATATGTCATTTTGTACGTTACGTCAAATTTGTAACATTATTTACAAGGGTTTTGTGAATGGCGTACCCACAAATTAGTGGTCCATTTGAAAGGCTTGTATAATATATCAACTTCGTCCGATTTAGATGCACTATTAGGTGCAATTCACTGAATCCTAATATCTTTTTCAGTGCGGAGTTACATAATTGGAAACTTGATAGTTTCGTTTTCTAGAAATTTTACATTTTCGCCAATTTCTAAAGAAATTGACGACCTAATTCAAGAACTCTCAAGCAACAGTAACTAGATTTTAACGTTTTCATTTAAATGCAACAAACCTCATCAAATTTGTTGCAGTAGTTGCGGAGGAGAAGAATTTCCCTTTTCCCGTTTATATAGGAGGCGCCGAAACAAAGCTTTCTCTTAAAGACAGAAGTGAAGCCTTTGCGATAAATACTGCTTGAGCGAAAGAGGCGAGACGAAAAAAGGAAGGACGTCTTTTTAATAAACTTTCGACAGTAGAGCGTGTCGCTCTTTTGAGGAAGATATTCCCCCAATGCACATAGAATTATTTGCTGCGTAGCAGAACATTTCTATAATCGCGACCAGCCGCCACGATAACCCTTAAGGATTCCACGTTTGTGGTTTGTGGTATTAACAACTCAAACACGCATTGATATGGCGTCGATTTCGTCAGCGATTTCGAAGATGTTATTTTGAACTGTTACATTATTTCTTTTTTGATTCATTGGAACTATCCGCGGCAATACTTCGAAGTACAGTTGTTTAATTTGCGCTCGTAACTCTCACCATTTGAAATCCAAACGCCGCACACGCCAGAAAAATAAAACACCCCCAGAACAAGCGTTTACGCAATCAGCAGCAGGCGGAACAAAGGATGTCTTTCGCTCGGGGCCGCAACAACAGATCCCTCGTCGAAACGTTGAAGCTCCAGCAGAAGCCACCCTTTGTTTGACCACTGTTGTTTACTTGTACTTCGATGGACCTGTGAATATCTTCAAGATTAGCCGCGTTTGAGCATATCCGTGCAAAGCGCCCACCTAGGAATGCGTAGGCTAAGTCACTCCATTGAATCTAATCAATCACACAATGCCTCAATATTGTCAAAGCTATAAAGATGTGCCTTGATCATGATCTAGCTTAGACCTTTAGTTTGTATAATTAACTGCGCTTGTTTAGATAGCTACCGCTAAGAGTAAGAAATGCCCCGATTAAAACTTAACAAAAGTAAGCTCAATTTTGTTTTATAAAATTTTGGCCTAGCTTGTGTTCTGTATATGAACTTTCAAAAAGGCGAAATTTTACATACAAACTGCAAAAAGTCTTGTCTTACTAGTTCTAACATTCTACAGGACAAGCGTAGCATGTCGCTCGTATGTAAAAGATACGACGCCTAATGCGGGGGGAAATGGTAACGCTAGCAGTAGGGTTTACAATTTCCTCATGTTTATGTTGAATTCGCTGTATTCATCAGTTCAAATATACATTATACACTTTTGAAGAATCAATAGACTAGCGGTGCTCGGCACCGTTCGAATAGCTACATTTTTTCCTAACAACCAAACTTTTAGTTCTACTCGCGTGATTAGGAAAATTAAAACAGCCACTGTCATTCGGGACATTTTGATCATCGCTACTTACCGTGAGACGGGCAGTGGCACCTGGGCACACCAAGGCTTGACATTTGCTTTACGCAAGTCATCGGGCACGACACAGGGAGCTTAACAGTGATGTACTCTGCATGCCAAAAAGACCAGAGTAAAAGAGTCCGTAAAGTGTTCCGGCACTGAGTAGATTTTAAACAGCACATTCGTTAAATTTAACTGCCTACTGCTGTCACAGTTAGGTATCGAAAGTAATAGGCGGAAGCCACAATAGTCAGTGTATGAAAACTTCCAAGTTATATCCGCCAGATATGCTTAGCACTCTAACGTTTCCTAAAAATGCATTCCGGTCAAATACCTTGAGCTTTCCCCAATCCCCGTGCATGAATAAATGCTCACACCAAAGACATAAGTTCAAGGAAAATACTGGGACCGATCAACCGTGGTAGAACATAGAATGCTGCTGGAGGCAACGTTCCAATAAAGGCACTAGACAATAGGGCTCCCGCCTTAACGTTGCTGTCCTGACGTTGCTGCTCTGACGAAGACAGGTGCTCGTCTCGAAACGGGGCTTCGGCAGCAGTATTTCTTCGGCCTCTGTGAATCACGCGAATATAGGGTATTTCTCAATGTATGAACAAACGAGAAAAACAAAAAGTGCTGTTGCTACGCAATGCGGAATCGACGTTCATGAAGCGTTGTAAACGACTACAACGTACGCTACATATCGAATTGCTTGTAACTTAGTTTATTGGTTTCACTGGGCCGCCGATACTAAATATTTTTGTCACTCTTTGCACATGCTCTGTGGTGCTTCTTCACATCTTTTTTAGATTCCACTCGCGCTTTCTTGATCGAGTATCACATGTTTGCACGGCGCATCGCCTCTATGACTCCGGGTCTAGCGTGCATACCGCGCACAAGGAAATATGTCAGATAATATCTCGTCTTACATATAGCACCAGCGTCCAGAATGTTTCTTCTTAGTAGGACAGGATGGCGCAAAAATCACGCCGTGATGACTGCATTGTGGGCGCGTTCCACTTTGTGGCTGACTATCTTCCGTTTATGGAACGGGGTCTCACGAATTTCCTCTTTTAATATTTTCGATGCCTTAAGGCAGCCCTTTTCGAAATAGAAAAAAGAATTACAAAAACTGGCATCCGGGACGAAATTTTTGTGTCACGCCTCAAAAGCGACGCCAAATCAATGAAACTATCACGCGGGCAACGAAGACATTTGAACACTTAACAAACCCGATTCTCATCAAATGACCACTCCATGAAGTCGATTTTTTGCGTCATTTACCCTTGAACGCCATCACAGCCTGGTAACCATCGCACACTTGTTGAAATCACAAACGACGACAGCTCCCCGTTTAGTCAGCTGTAGCAGCTGCTGAACCAACGTGTATTTTGTTTGACGCAAAACGGAAGCAAAACTCTGGAAACGAACAACATCCCAACTTTGCAGCAACTACTGATTCGTTTGGCGTCACCAAAAGAAGAGCCGGTAAGTGCGACCGACCGAATTCGACAAAGAGTCCAGTGTTGGGACCCCCTCATAATCGCGGGCATGTTCTGCGTTTTCTGTTTGCTCCCTACGACGTAACAACTTCTTTAATGCACGCAGGACCAACGTTGAAGTCACTGTTGCGTTTACACAGACCCTGGACGCGAGGCCCCACCATCGCCCAATTGAGACGACAGATGCGAAAATCTCCCTGAGTGCGGCTGACAATTACCTAAAGTTTGTGCGTTTGAGCTTTGGAAGCTTCTTTCAATAGATAATGAGTGCAACCGAGCGATTGTATTGTCGGCCCTTCAGCAAGAATGTCTGCCAAATTGAGAATACTTCCATTTGTGGGTCGTGTTGGCATGATGGGGCGTATTGGTATTCCATCCAAACTGTCTATCGACGACTGGGCTGGTTGTTTTCAATAGGCGTCCTGACGGCATGGGCGCAGTGCTCACTCATGGCACATTCGGGTGGTCATTTCAGAGTACTCTAGGAGCGCTACAGGGGTAATGTAAAACCGCAACTAAGCATTAATGCTAGCGTAAGCGGGCTCCACTTACAATAAGAAAGCGGGATCATCACTTCCATACCCGGTCATTCTTGTAATGCAACTGTAACTCTGTTGTTCACCACATTTATAGCACGGGCAATCAATGCAGAGCGCTCTCAAACGACCACTTATAGATTCCATTAATTCGACTGTCATCACACAAAGCGTCGATGATGTAATTTGCATCTGTTGGAAAGTTTAGACAATAATACTTTACTGCAATGTACTACATACATTGCCAGCAACTCACTGTAGTCGTATGATCTAGGCATCTTAGCGACACACAGGTGAACCGAGGTACTGACGTATAAAGCTTCACATCAACATGAAGGTCAATGCCAGTGCAAGGTACTTAGAACTCATGACCGCAGTGGCCAATTCTGATTTAATCTAGCCAGCTTAGCTCTGACACCTCTGAAATAGCTTCCGTGTTTACATTACAATAATGCATAACAATAGTATGTCGATAAAATGTGCCACTTTGCTTTGAGTAGTGCGTATCAGCGCATATAGGCCCTCGTGTGAAGCGATACCCTTTGTCCGCGTATCTATTCAGGTATGCCTAAACTTATTCATGTATAGAAAGCGTTAGAATTAGTACAAATTTTACGCATACACAAATTTAACGTCATATGTTTTGGTGAGACGGCAGCCGGTTGAAAATATTTTTGTCACGCTAAGTGCCCTACGAAGAAAACCTCTTTACCGCGAAATGCACCTGCTTTAGTTTTTCACGCAATAAATCGCCATTTCTTGCGCCCCCAGCGGGCTTTATCAGTTTATTGTCGTCACTTCTGGCACGATGCGCCATGGCTTCGTGCACATGTGAGCTTTTACTAGCCGCCTCCTCTAGTTGTTCCACTTAAGTTGGCACTTACAGGACCAAAATTTCTGTTAAAAAGCAACACGGCACTGTCCAGAGGTGACAAGTGTACAAAAGGACAACAGATTATTCGTAATTCAATCGCACTCGTAATTTCTGGCGAAGCAGTTACGTCTACCCTAAAGATACACTTCTAACGCCGCATGCTTACATTTTAACAGAGCTAATGAAACTATGCTAGATTATAATTTGTTTCTACGTACAGAAGCGGTTACTCGCAAACAGCGCCAGCAGAAAAGATGTACCCCGTGACACAGAAACTCACGTATTTCCGTTTTGTTTCGTACCCAGACCGCATTGTGTCATATTCTCTTTTTCTTCTGCGACCCGTACAACACTGACACATACCGTACTTTCGCGATTCTAAGCACCCCCCCCCCCCTGACTCTAAGCACCCCCTCTATTTTCGCGAAAAAATTCGGAAAAAAGTTTGCATGCGAATCTAAGCCGCCCGCTATTTGTTAGGAAGCGCGCGTAGCGAAGGCCGCCAAGCGCGCTCGCTTGCTCACTCTGTCATCGAGCCTCAGCCGTCGGAGTCCCGAGGTGGCACGGCGTCCGCGGCGCGAGTACGCCGTACAGCCGGACTGTACGGATGTATGGCGAAAGCTGCAGAAAGCGTCCCCATCAACCATCTCAAATTGGATTTCGGACGCTTGGAAGCGGGTCCAAGTGGACGTTGTGGTCAAATCATTTAAGAACTACTCGACCACAAACCACTTCAACGGAAGGGAAGAGGACCTGCTGTGGGATACCGAGAGCGGCGGTTCAAGTGGTGCGACGAACTCGAGTGGCAGTGATAGTAACTGAGCATTCGACACAAGCGGTGGGTTCACTGTGTGCACCGATTTTTCTTTTGAATATTTGCAAAATAATATGTTATTTCTCGCACCCGTCTCGTCGTGATGTCGCAGCGAAAAGAGGGAGGGGGGGGGGGGAGTCATTCTAGATTTTCGGAATCTAAGCACCCCCCTCCTCACTTTGGGCATCGCGATCGTGAAACAAAGGAGGTGATTAGAATCGAGTAAATACGGTACTATGCGCACACTACTCCCGCCTACACAGAGAAATGTGAGCAAAAGAAGACCAGTGCTTCGTGCCCTGACATCGGCGTTCAGGTGCACTCGGCATCGGATCCGCGCTTCTTTTACGCTCTGTCAAGCTGGTCGGTGTACCGGCCGTGGCATATTACTGTGAGCGTAAAACAGCACAAAAGAGCCAGCTGAATGTCACATAGCGTTGCACGTCAGAACGCGCTGTGATTCGTGCGTCTCGGCGTGGCTGTGCACACAGCTTTCAAGACACATCACTAGCATTTGCGGTCACAGTTATATAAGCTTAGTTTCAAAATACAGAAGACACCGTTGTTAAAGTGATAGAACTGCAGCCTTGAGGGTTTGGGAGAAAAAAAATAGTATCATATCAATCATACGTCGGCTGCTATCATTCGAAAGTGCAATGACATTTCTGTCATTCCCGTTAGAGGAGAAGGCGCCATGTTTTCATTTGCATTTTAACGTACTCTGACAAGACTGCCGACGCTTTCCTCGGTGACTTTAGCACCTTTAGCTTTTTTTTTTCTTCTTTGGTAGCAGCATGAACGCATTACATATTCCTGTATTCTTTTCTCAATCGGACTTCTGTGCTGTGTTGAATACATAAAACGGTGCTGTTACACAATAACTCTGAAATACCCGCTAGCAACCGTGTCCGATCGCATTCGTCTTCACACTGTTTCACACTGTTTAACAACTAGTATTTACATCAACTCAATTTTTTTTAGTTTTCTTGTATAATCAAAGTTGCTTAAGCTACCTCCAGAGAAAATACAGATTTCGTTAGGCATCATTTCCTGAATCTCTCCAACAATTTATTTACTTCCTGAATAACAAATGCGACATGGCACCCTAGCTGGACGTTATAATATTCCTAGTTTACTCTCAAAAAATAAATAACTCTAAGCAAGTTTGCAGGTAGATCGAGGCGTGATAACTTAATTTTTCATGGTCTAATGGACGCTAAGGAAACCTGGAGCGAAGCAGAACGTAAAATGTCAACCGCGATAAAAAGAAGTGTTCGAATCCTTCAGCACCGACTCGGTTGATGGCACGCACCGTTTCGGTTCGTTTTCACCGAGAAAATGCCGTCTCATCATACTCAACTTTGCGAGGCTCAAGGTCAAACAAAACATTCTTTCACTTCGCAGCCAGCTGAAACAACAGAACAGTTCAGTGAGCGAGTACTTCTCCCCCAGCACCCGCATCAAACGAAAAGAACTAATCGAATTTGGCAGTATTCAACCAGATTTACCTCAGTTCACATTGCGCTATAACAGATTGTTCACGCATAACAAATGCTTAACTACAGCATTGACCTCGACCGCGTTCAAGAGGTGAATATACGTGGCTTCCACTTACCAGGAATTAGTGACCACATCTTATTCTATATCATAATTAACGCTCCTTTCCCTAAAAGGTCCAAACACCGAAATAGGAAACGCCCCTATCAGAAAGTTTACTTCGTAGCAACAAACGTGGAACTCTGTCATTTATACGATGATGTTGTTTAAAATTTTGATGATCGTTCAGTCCAATCGAACTGGGACTTCCTTGCACGTACAGTTTAATGATTAACTGATAAATACATTCTTAACCACACAATTACTTCAAATGCACAATAGGCATGGTACTGCGGTCATCTAAAATGCTTATCCAAGCGGAATAAGCTATTCTATCACTTAGTGAAGCCATATCCTACTGGCGCGCGCTGGGCAACTTATAAATCCGCTTCAGATGTCTATATAGCAGCTCTAAAAACGGCTAAAGATAACTACTTGTCTAGCACACTACCTGAAAAAAAATCAAATCTTAAGAATTTCTGACAAGTATTAAATCGAAAACTAGCAATGCAATTTCATTAAACCATTAATCTGTAAGTTCTGTTTCCGACAACATATGCGCAACCATATTTAATAATTCATTTACAGGTCAATTTTCGAAAGTTCGTCATGTTGAACTTCCTATGGCATACCAACACGAATACTGACCAATGCATCCTGTGCTTGTTGAGGTACATGAAATTAACAAGTTACCAGAATGTTCACCGTAACATTGATCAACTGGCTACGACTGCATTAACGGCAAATTCATTAAAAGTACTATCCTCTTCAGTTCCATAATACTAACAAACATTTTCCAACAATCCCTTAACTCATGTGAGTTTCCAAATAAATGGAAAATTGGAAACGTGTTCCACTCTATAAATCTAGCCCCAGAAACTCACCTCTTCATTATCGGCACACATCCCTTACAAGCAGTTGCTATCATTTATTAGAGGATGTAGTTTTCACAAATCTGCCTAGCTTTATAGAGTCTAACTCATATTGTACTAACGCACAGCATGGTTTTCGAAAATCATATTCCTGAGAAACTCAACTAGTATCTTCATCACTCATCAGCTACATTGTATCCTGGATTGCTCATAACACGCTGACAGTATCTTATTAGATATTAGTAAAGCATTTCATAAAGTATGCCATAAACAACCACTTTTTAGCTAAGCTCACTAAACATTGACCCTAACCTTCTAAAATGGATAGAGCATTTCCTTAGTACCCACTTCCAATTCCTTACTGCTAATGGTCGCAACTCGCCACTCGCTGAAGTCCAATCGGGTGTACCACAAAGGTCTGTGCTGCGGATAATATTATTTCTTATCTCCATTAATTATCTGACCACTAATAATCTTCTAACATACACCTTTTGGCAGATGATTGTGTTACCTGCCGGCAAATTAACAACACTGAAGATACTATAACACTCCAAGCTGATGTGGATAATACAGATGAGTGGTGCGGGAAGTGGTTATTGAAATGAAATAACAAATACAAAATAATGCGTGTACCCAGATCTAATTCTACTCCTAGCACCTATCAACGTAACAGTGTTCCCATAGATTTCGTCATGTTACATAAATAGTAGACTTGAACTCACTTTGTCCTCACAAATAGCCGTCGCATTCTTTTTACGCAATTCCTCTCGACTATTACGGCTTTACAAGGCAAAAAAGGCAATGCTGAAGCGCATAGCTCACATATGTATCATGCTGGGTCACCAAGCGCAGTGATCGCTGTGCTGAGCAGCGCCATTGGCCTCGTACAGGAGGCTAGCGTAGACATACAGGAGGCTAGCGCAGACATATCATAGTGAGTTCAAGTCTACTAGATTTGAAATGCGTGAGAACGATGTCGGTGTATCCCAAACATTTCATAACGCCTGGTACTTAGATGTTTCGGGGTTGCCTTAAGTTGGCTGTACAAGAGTATGCGCTCTTATGTCTTAGTTCTTGCGACGAGCGATCAGACCGTGAGCACATTTTCTATTTCTTGGCAATACACAGATGCCAGTTCTCTTCGTTGAATTAAAATCTATACACCCAAAATATATCACAGCAGATACACACATCGCGGATGACGATGCGCGTCACATATTTGCTCCCCTAAGAGATATTTACGCGCACTGTAGTGACCGATGCACCGAAAGGCAACACATTGACTCCCCGACGACCTTGTATGAACAGACATTGCGTGAATTTCACAAAGTACGAGTTAAAACATCTGCAAGTCCTTTTGCAGCCCGCGACAGCAATACTTTCAAGCAGAACCTCGTCGGATCGCAGAAGCTAGATAGGAGGAAAGGCTCGCCGCGCGCTCTTCCCTCTTCGACCGATGAAAAGGTCCATGGTCTGGGACGCATCTCTAGCGGTGATGTTTTACTTGCGAACCGCACGAAGGCGCGGAATATGTACTATGAAATTGTAATTATTATCCACGGTTGCCTATATCAACCCTAGCGAACAGGCTATAGGGTGGGACGTCACCAAAGGTCATGTTAACTTGAGCGAACAGCCCGTACACCGATTATGGTAAGGTGTAACATGAACTAAAAAAGTAACCGATACTGTAAAAGTCTTATTGAACCAGGATTACTTGCCGTCTATAGATTGACTATAGACAATCCACCAGGCCACCGAGAGTACCATGGTCACGAACTTGCCCTTTCTGTACAGGCCGCCCCATTGTGGATCTTTGCCCCACCGTTGGTCTGGTTGGGCCATGCCGAGGCGCTCACGCTGCCTCTCACGGACCAGCAGGACTACCTGACCCTTCCACCGGCAGTCAATAGTGTCAACTACGCTCTGCCACCGGCCACTGCGCAAGCGCGCATGCTCGGTTGGGCTCCTGGCGCCACCACCAGCACGGACTATTCTGCACACCCATTTAAACCACTGCTGCTCTGTTCTCAGTCGGCGCACGCCACCTCGAGAACCAAGGTCATGAACTTGCCCTTTCTGCTACAGGTTAGTCACGTCGGCAATGCCGCTTGTACCCTTACGTGTGGCCCTTTTTCATTCGCGGTGTCGTGCTCCCTGGTTCATTTGAGTGTCGCCAAAGACTACCGTCCGTGTTATGCTGTCTGTACACTCTAAAAACTAGGAAGGGTATCGCAGGAGTGAAGCTGCCGGTTCACTCTTCAAAGCGTCGTTTTACTCTCGCAAAATGTCGAGGAGAGTGAAATGCATTGTTCACTCTGTCAGCAAGGAGAGAGTGAAATGTGCTTTTCACTCTCCCCTTCAGAGAGAGAGAGTGAAAAGACTCTTGCGACAATAGAAAAGAGAGACTCTTGCGGCAATAGAAAACAAAACGTAGCGTAATCTTCTGCTTCAACTGTAGGTGGCTGGCCCCGAACACGGCAATGTATCATTCATGCACGCTGAGCAAAGAACACATCGTTTTGCTTCTAAGAGAACAGGCCGCCGCAGTTCAAAGGAACGCGTAGCGAGCGCTCTACTTTTTCACTCGGATGGCTCCACCGCGCGCGCGCGCGCTCAAGGTCGCGGAACAACACAGCACCGGAGAAAGGTGAACCGTCCAGCGAGCAAAGGCCAGCCGAGGGAGATCGTGTTTCAGCCATCTCGCGCCGCCACGAAAACACGACAGTCGTTCGTCATGCCTTGGATATAACAACAAATCCTCCACGGTAAGTGAATTCTAACTTAGGTGCACATTCTCCGTATATCTCATGCTATCGCCAGGAAGTCGTCGCTGCGCTTAGCCGACGCGATTGACAAAGGACTAGGCGTACGCGCTGTCTCTCGATGTCAATCGAAAAAGCCAGTCGTTGCGATAACTGCATGTGATTTTATCACTTTGCCGTTGTCCGTAAGAGCTTTAAAAATCGCAAACGCTGCCAGAACTATGGTATGTTCAATAAGACGCCAGGCGAGAGGACGCTTAAAATGGTTAGTTCACCAGCCCGTGATTCCGAGCCTATGCGGAGCGTGATTAGCGTGCGTTTTGTGTGTTTGAATTTATTCAGTTTGGCAGTCTACTGTGTACGGAACGCTGTTGAACTAAGGAATCACATAACAGAAGGCGTCATTTTGCTGGCAGCATGCTTTTTTTTTTATAAATAAACCGCGCGCTTGACGGTGTCTCGCGCAGGGGGAATCTGCGACCACTGAAGTTACGTGCAGCACCAGTGCTAGTTAGAAACTTTGCCGCAGGCATTCAGCTGCATGCTGCAAGAGGTCAGTTGGGCGCGTTATCTTGAACTTACTGAAAACGCATGAGGAATCCATGTTTTATTCTGAAAAAAGTATAAACCCCATATAAGCGATCTTGCGCGCGGCAGCTACAAGCGACGCGACGGAGATGGCTGTCGCGTTCGCTCGTCGCCTACAAGTCGTACTCCGTGCGAGCGACGATTTTGAGCGACGCCTCCCCGGTTTTGCCGGCATGAGGGCTGCAGTCACGCGTGACGCGTGCTTTAGTAATTTACGTTGATGGATTTTACTATAAAAAGTAGCATAAAATATTTCCGGAGGTCTTGCAGTACGTCCTTATCCTTGCACGTATAAAAATTGAATCATTTGCTCGTTCCGCGCGACAATCGGTAGTATTTGAGCGATGTATGTACATCCAGTTCCGGCTTCGCGCTATTGGCTAGTCGCTCATAGCACTTCTGGGCGACGAGCGACGATTTTTAGATTTCCAGAACCGAGCCACCTGTTCAAGCGACGGCCCGTTTTGTCGCTCGAAGCCGTCGCTCGTCGCCGTCGCGCACTAAATCTCTCTCACTGTGTTTATCCCTAAGACTGAACTGTTTTTGCTCATGTTGAAATGGTGTGATTATAGGTCTGGTTTTGTCTCCTGTTGCGGTTTTCGTGCACGGTGTGAAACTGAAAGGATGCTTATGTCTACGAACTCGGTGAATTGTCGAGCAGCTAGTTACGCATCGGCATCGAATATAACGGCTGCTGTGTGGAATTACAATTGCAGGGGCGCTTTGCATACGCTTATTGTTTTGGACATGCCTGTGCATTTGCTAATATGAGTTGGCGTGTCAGAGTTATGTCATATGAACAGCTAAATCAGCCTTCCTCTGGGGGTTACAAGCGTAATGTGTGCATTTTGCTATAGCATGGCAGATCAAGATGTGCTTATCGCTTGAATATTTTTAGTAGAGAAATAAAATATCAAAATAAAATGTTGCTTTAATTCCGTGTTACCAGTCTGTCGTACACAGAACAATAGGTTGGTGTAATAAACTAATAACTGCGGTTTAACTGCAACTTTTAGTAGCCCACAGGAATCTAAAATGCTAGATTTCAAACTGCAGCAGTAGTCGGGTCTGTCAAAAATGAACTCCACTGCGCACCTCATGCATGAAAATAAGTTCATGCCTTTTAGTAAGCTTAGATGCAGGCCGCAGTGAACTTGTTAGTATTGAAATGTGGGTAAGCTTGCCATAACAAGCCTTGTTGCTCTTTTTTATAGGCACATCCATATATCCATTGAGCTGAAGGACAATATTTTCATCCCTACTGAGCATCATGTTTGCAGCTATAATCCTAAAATTATGGCTTCAGCAGTGGCACAACCAGGGATGGTGCTGGGGGGGGGGGGCACACTGGGCACGTGCTTAGGATGTGTCACAAGTGGTGTTTGCGATACACCAGACTCATGACAGACCTATGACGTCTGAAAATGACCAATATTCTATTCATTAGCAGGAGTATTCTAACATTCATGAAAAACAAGGATGAACTGTGGTTTATTTGTTTTTTTGCTTAAATCTAAAAATTGAAGTTAGTTTAGCAGTTGACTGTTGCAGTCATTTGGATGTTTTGCATGCATTTCACTAGGAAGACTAAGAGCTAAGACTTTTTTATTGCCATGGCGTTGACTGTCTTGATGTTGTTTTGCACCATGCCCTTGTGTTGACTTTTGCATACGATATTTTTCAGGCACCCGCTTTATATAACGCAAGAAGGCAGCTGCAAGGACACGAGGATGTGAAAGAGCCAGTGCAGCGCGACTTCACGTAGTGCAGAGGAGCCAATGCCAAAAAATCAAAATACATTGGCATGTTATTTGGACAAGAAAACTATTATGTGGGTATATTGGGTGTACCATTTGACCAAATGTCAACAAAATCAAGATACAGTATGTTACACGAAGATGAAAATTCTCACGTGCTCCAGGCAGTCATCTAAACATGGCATATTTATGTAATGTCTCTGATTGGAAAGTCAAATCAAGTATGCTCTCTGGAGACAAACACATAGCAGCAAGTGTCATTGAAAAGTTAAAAATGTGTTTTAAGAAAGCTGATTAGTTCTGAGAAGTGACTGCTTTTTGTCTTGCCTCTCAACAGATATATCCATGTGATAAAAAAATAGTGGTACAGTGAAATTGCATATTTGCTTAGCGACATGATACATACTTGCAATGAGCATGGTGCCTGTGTTTACTATAAAAAGCAACAGCCCATGCTTGGTTAGGTTAGGCCCACTACAACATGCAGGCATGGGTGATTGGCGCTTTTTTTATTTCTGTGTCGTGAGGTTTATTGACGTGCGTATAGGTGCAATGGCACGCAGTATGGCTAGTACAAAAAAGGGGGGGGGCAGATATATGTAGCTCACTGTACACGACACAGGGCAAAGGAAATCCGTGTTCAGCAACTATGTTAAATGCCATGTACGTAAATTTTACAACGCTACTCGTTCGAAGCGCGCACAGGTGCATATTGAAGAAAAGTTTCCAGGGTAGATAATTTAGTTCGTAATTTACACTAATTTTGCTCTAACCAAGAGACATAATAATTTGAATATACTGCATGGAAAAACCTAGAGCGAATTAAATTGTGTGTCAGCTTCGTGTGTATACATATAGTCTTTCCTATGCATTAGGTTTTTTGCGTAATGCATTAACAGTTGAGAGCCTATCTTATGATGTGTACTCTGTTTACATTACAGTTGTTTATTAGTTTACTCGTTTGTTTTGCGACTGATGAAATGCCGGCATATATATATTTTCAACATTTGACATAACCCTGTATGTTTTGCAGGGACAACCCAGGACGTGCATTTCTCAGCACCCAGTCAACTGCCAAAAGTGACTCAAACACAGGCCACCAGTAAGTGGACATCAGTTGCAATTTCACATTATCCAGTTGGCGGCTGCCTTGTACGGAGGCTTTTTTTTTAATGAGATGGTGATGTCGTTCTAATGTACATTTTGACCACAAAGGTGCGATCATGTCTCACAGAGGCATATATGGTTGCTATTCTCTGCGAGGGACGTGTTCTCGTGTTCGTGAAGCATTTGTGTTTGGCAGTATTGTCGCCCAATGAGTCGGATATAAACACTAACTCGCCACTGCCGGCAAGTAGTTGCGAGAAACGCATTATGACACTGTAAAGTTATTTCATTAATTCGAAGGAAAGTTTTGCAGCAGGAAAAAAGGTTGCTATTCCAGGTAAACATGTCTTTTTCTCACAAGTTATTTAGCCAAACTGTGGATGCATGAAATTCGTGACTTATGAATAGATTTTAATTTATTCTTTAGTAATGCTTCCAAAAGAGACTAGAAATAGCATGTGACTACCTCTGCAATCAGCAGACCATACATTTACAGTCATAAGTGGCAGTTCCATGCAGTCTCGCACTTTATATTACCTTTCCTTTCAGCAACATTGGAACTGGTGGCTGCGTTTTCAGAAGGAGAAGTGCACTTGACACTGTATATGTATGTGTGAATTCGGTTTTCTTTGTATGTGTCGGCTCACTGACAAACAGTGCAAAAATCTGTTGTACCATGAGCCTGACGACGCCTTCTGCTGCTAGAAATGCGGCACTTCGTATTTTATAGTACTGCATGACATTTAAATCAAAGCTACCACATAAAATGATCAAGAAAACTAACCGCTGTTATAGCTGTTTTCCTCAAAGAACGCTTGTCCTTTATGGGCTGTGTTAATCTGAGCTCTCCACCGATGTTTCCGTAGTATTATCCCTTAGTGAGTGAGAGATTGGGGGCAATTAATCGTGTTAGTGTTTAAGTGGTGTCCTAATTATGTGCATTTGTTCCAACAAAGTTGTCTAGATTACTTTATTGTGTAGTGTAAAGCTTATGAAACCATCAGCAACTACTGCGTTGCTAACACGCATATGGATTTGTCACTATACAGGTGAAACTCGGCTGTACCACTGCAGTGCTGCGGAAATTGCCTTCACCAGCGGCTTTGCAACAGCTGTTTCGTAGCATGTCGGTATGTGTTAATTTATAATTATGTTGGGATGGGCTAGTATTATGGACCACTGCTACTCTGTATTGTGACAGATCCATATGATAAGGGATGTAATGGGCACAGCGAAAACCTTTGAATTTTTTACTATGGTACATAAACAGGCTCTCCTTTTCGTCACTGGAGCAGGATAGAAGGGCATGCAGGCACTCCTGAATGTACATATATTTCAAAACATGAGACACACACACACACACACACACACACACACACACACACACACACACACACACACACACACACACACACACACACACACACACACACACACACACAATTAAACTAAAGGCAGGGACGTTCCATCTTTCATCTTGAATTGAATTGTGCAGCGCAAAAATACAACACAGACCACAGAGAAGCACACATGCTAACAGGTTTGATACACACGTTAGTTCAACAGATTTGATACTTCAAGTGTGCTATTTTACACAAGGGGGAAGGGAAAGGGGAGAAAATCTGAAAAAAAAGTGGAGTGGAAAAAAAGGAATCATGCCAAAAAGCATGAGAAGCATCGCGCAGCCAGGTTCACCAGCAGGACAACCTTACGTATAGTTTGTTTCAATCAACTCAGATCACATGCAGCCATTGCTGCAATCAAGTTGTTTCCTCATGTCATATGAGGGAATGATGTGGGCCCAAAAAACTGTTTAGAGCTGAAGGATTATGTTCCATTCTAGCCTCATTGCCTGCTTTTTTATCATATTGTTATGTGGTGGAGGTGCTGGGTACTTCGACCAAGACGACGGAGCTGCTGCAGCAAGCACCACGCCGGAGCCGACGCCTCGCTCAACTGCCCGCAATACCACTTGAGATCCCGATGTCCCACAGCGGTGACCAACAGCCTTCTCTGGCAGCTCCAGTTCGAACAACCGGCGCCTGGATGCATCAGATGGAGCCCCGCCCTTTCTCAGGCAAATTCGGCGAGGACGTGGAGGAATGGCTCACCCACTACAAGCGTGTGAGCAAGTACAACGGCTGGAACTCCACGGCTCAGCTCGACAATGTGGTTCTGTTCCTCACAGACACTGCGCTAGTGTGGTTCGAGAACCATGAAGATATCTGCACAACGTGGGACAGCTTCGTTACTCACCTTACTGAGTGCTTCGGCGATTCCACCACGAAAAGGAAGTGGGCGGAGCAGACATTGCTTCAGCGCGCTCAAGTCCCAGGTGAGACCTGTACTACGTACATTGAGGCAATCCTGAAGCTTTGCAGAACGGTCAATCCTCGAATGTCCGAAGAGGACAAGGTTGGACACCTTCTTAAAGGCATAGCCGAGGATGTGTACAATTATTTAATCGGAAAGGAGAGTCTCGCCTCGGTCGCCGACCTCATCAAGCATTGCCGCACATTTGAGGCCTTGAAGCTGCGCCGTATCACGCCTAAGTTCGGCAGGTTAGCAAATGTGACAACGGTGGCAAGCGTTGAAGACAATGACAACTACAGTTTTCAACTAGACCTTGCGGCAACTATAAGGCAAATTGTTCGCGAAGAACTTGAAAGACACACCAAAGGGGCGGATGCCGACCAGCTTGGGTGGGTTCCCAACCAACCTCAAGAACATGCATCTGCTGTGTCCGCATTGTCCGCCATGCCAGGCGTTGCAGAGTGTCGAGTAGATCAGCTGCGACAGCACCGACGTACCTTTCCCGACGACGTGACGCACGATCAACGAACTCGTGCAGCTACCACCACGAATCGGAATTCGGAAGGTCGCATTTATTATTCGCAGCGTCCCAGGATTGACCCCGAGGTTTACAACGTCGATCGCGCATCGCCTGTGTGTTACAGCTGTGGCGCCTCGGGACACATTGCTCGTTTTTGTCGCCGGCGCCGACAGACAAGATATGGCCCACCACCAACTTGGCCTACTTTTGAACGTGACAGTTATGACGACCGTTGGCCGACAGACCCTGATATTGCAACCATCACAGGCGCGCCACCCCGGAATACCTTCCGTCATTATAGTAGAAGGAGTGGCTCGCCAGCTTCAGACCGTAGCCTGACGCCCCCAACCAGTCGCCAACGCCGTTCACCGTCACCACGGCGACGTACTGCGTCACCACCGCCGTCGGGAAACTAGCCGGCGCGACCGATGGAGGTAAGGTCGCCGGACAGTCTGCGTCTCTGCGAAATACTCCTCTGCCTATTATGATGGTGAAGAACAAAGTGCGTGTGTTAATTGATAGTATACCTGCAACAGCATTAGTTGATACTGGTGCTAGCGTTTCCGTCATGAGTGTGACATTCAAAGAGAGGCTGGGTCGGAAAGTTATGTTCCCGTGGAATGGTGGTGTGACGTTTCGTGGTGTCAGTGGAGAGTGCCTAGTTCCCCTTGGTATTTGTGTTGCAAGTGTTTTGTTCGGAGCAGAAGATCTTATAACAGAATTTCTCGTACTACCGCGGTGCACTCACGACGTGATTCTCGGGATTGACTTTCTTCAGGATTGTGGTGCATCCGTTAACTGTGGCACAGGCGAAATTACTTTGAATAGCGCGCTTCTCGCCACCCTTGCCGACACATCCTTACCAGTGAAAAACTATTGTGTTGTTTCGAAAGATTTGCTGGTACCACCTTGGTCGCTGTCACGTATCCCTGTCAACTTCGCTGCTGCCGACCTTTCATCGTTTGACGCGCAAGTCCAGCCACTTACGTCGAGCTGCGCAAAGAAAGATGTACTCGTACCACGCTCTGTCGTGAGAGTAGTGAATGGCGTCTCAAATTTGTGGGCTTTCAATTGTTCTTGCGTCCCTGCTGTTCTTCCGCGTGATATGAAGCTCGCTGAATTTGACGAGATTACTTACAGCTCCATTACAGTTCTAAGCGAGGAGGAGCAGTCTCGTACTAGCGATCCTCACCAAAGCACTTCTGAAGAGCAGATCCTATGGATGATCAACAAGGCGCTGCCCTCACATGAGCGCCGCGTTCTCGCGGAAGTTTTGTGGGCACATCTTTCTGTATTCGATTTCGCACAAGGCGACAAGCAGGCTTCACTCCCTCGTTCTCGTGCTCGCCACAGAATTGACACCGGATCTGCGCATCCCATTCGGCAAAAGCCTTACCGCGTTTCTGCAACAGAGAGGACAGTTATTGCTGAACAGGTGAAAGACATGCTGCGGAAAAGTGTTGTTCAAGAGTCCTCTAGTCCGTGGGCAGCACCAGTAATCTTAGTAAAGAAGAAGGATGGATCGTGGCGGTTTTGCGTTGATTACAGGAAACTGAATGCAGTCACCAAAAAGGATGTGTATCCACTTCCTAGAATTGATGATGTCATCGATTGTTTACATTCCGCTGCCTACTTTTCATCACTGGATTTGCGATCAGGGTATTGGCAGATACCCATGCACCCAGACGATAAGGAGAAAACGGCCTTCGTGACACCAGATGGTCTTTATGAATTTAACGTTATGCCGTTCGGCCTTTGTAACGCGCCAGCAACATTCGAACGATTCATGGATACTATCCTCCGAGGACTTAAATGGGAAATTTGTTTGTGCTACCTCGATGATGTGGTGATTTTTGGCAGCACATTGAGTGAACATAACAGCCGTCTCAGTCTTGTTCTGGATTGTGTCAAACAAGCCGGCTTGATCCTAAATTCCAAGAAATGTCGTTTCGGGGAAACGGAGACGTTAGTACTTGGGCATCTGGTCGACAAAAACGGTGTGAGGCCAGATCCACGGAAGATTGAGGCAGTCAGCTCCTTCGAAGCACCGAAGTCAGTGCGGGAGTTGAGGAGTTTCTTGGGCCTGTGCTCGTATTTTCGGCGCTTCATCCCAAGGTTCGCCGACGTGGTGTACCCCCTAACATGTCTTCTCCAAAAAGCCGTCCCCTTCAACTGGACATCGGCTTGCGACGACGCGTTCCGCCAGCTAAAATTTCTACTAACGTCAGGGCCCGTATTGCGTCACTTCGATGCATCCGCACCTACGGAAGTGCACGCTGATGCCAGTGGCATCGGCATCGGTGCCGTACTAGTGCAACGTCAAGACGGACCTGAACACGTTGTGGCTTATGCTAGTCGCTCTTTGACTAAGGCGGAACGCAATTACACTGTGACCGAGCAAGAATGCTTGGCAGCTGTTTTCGCTGTCCACAAATTTCGGCCCTATATCTACGGACGCCCGTTCACTATCGTTACTGACCACCATGCGTTATGCTGGTTGGTGAATCTCCGTGACCCGAGTGGACGACTGGCACGTTGGGCTCTTCGACTGCAGGAGTACGACTTCGTTATTTTCTACAAGTCCGGGCGTCGCCACGCAGATGCGGACTGTCTCTCCCGCCTTCCTCTGACGACGACGGAGTGTGACGCCGACAATTTTGATAACTGTTTTGCTCCCATTTCTTCTACATTCCCAGACTCGACGACTTTCAAAGCAGAGCAGGAAAATGATATTAGTTCGGAACCTCTATTTGTAGCCGCATCGCGTCCTGGAGCAACTGGCCGATTTTGTGTCCGCGACGGCCTGCTTTACAAGACCAATTATTCAGCTAAAGGCGCACGCTTCCTTCTGGTGGTGCCGCAGAGTCTGCGAACGGACATACTGAGAGCCATGCACGACGATGTGACCTCTGGCCATCTAGGATTCATCAGAACTTTGAACCGGACTCAGGAGCGTTTTTACTGGCCCAAAATGCGGGACACAGTCAAGCACTACGTCGCCAGTTGTGACCAATGTCAACGCTACAAACGCCCTACGACCGCTCCGCCAGGTCTTCTCCAACCTCTGCCGCCGCCTCGCCTGCCATTTGAACAAGTGGGTATCGATCTTCTGGGCCCATTTCCCCGATCATCTAACGACAACCGATGGGTGATCGTATGTGTCGACCATCTGACCCGTTACGCGGAAACGGCGGCCGTACCATCTTCAACAGCTGTGTCCGTTGCAACGTTTTTGCTTCGATTCATTATTCTTCGACATGGTCCCCCCCGTGTCATCATTAGCGATCGCGGTCGTCAGTTTGTTGCGGACGCCGTAGAAGAGCTGCTTCGTCTCTGCAGTTCACAGTTCCGTCATTCAACGCCTTATCACCCTCAGACAAATGGGCTTGTAGAACGTACGAACAGAACTCTAACTAACATGCTGGCCATGTACGTATCTTCCGATCACAAGGACTGGGATGACGTACTCCCCTTCATCACCTATGCTTATAATACTGCAAAGCATGAGACGACCGATTACAGTCCTTTTTATCTCCTTTACGCACGTTCACCGCTAAGCTGCATTGACACTATACTACCGTTTGACTTTCACAGCGAGTACTCTGTTGCCAAGACGCTTTGTCTTGCCGAAGAAGCCCGGCGTATCGCTCGCCTTCGTACTGTGGCATCGCAACACCGATCGAAAGTGCGCTATGACAGCCGACACCAGTCTGTCTCGTACGCTAAAGGAGACTTTGTGTGGTTGTGGACTCCGGAACGTAAACGTGGCTTATGCGAAAAGTTTTTACCCCAGTACACGGGCCCATTCGTCATTGTAGATCGCTTGAGTGACTTGACGTACGTGGTGGCACGCTTGACGTCCGCTGGTCGTCGGTCTAGCCGGACCCAGTTAGTACATGTTGCCCGTCTTAAGCGGTTTCACCCTGCGCTTTCCGAGTGATTTGGACTTGCCCAGCGGGCTTCGTCTGGCAACCGGGGATTGCTACGGCATGAGCCGGGCGAGCAGAAGAGGAAGAAGACGTTAGCGTGTGCAGCCTCGGGACGCCATCTTGACTTCACCATCAATCTCGTCCCTTAAATAAAGCCGGTTTAACATTAACCGTAACAATATTGTTATCAGCTGCTTATGTTAGGGACAAAAAGTAAGAGTACGAACTGTTTCCCGATTCGCCATTCCACACAACATGTCTTTGTGACTATATATACATGCAGATGATCCATAGTTGAAAAATATTCAGTACAGTAGAATCTCACTACAAGATGCACTTGGTTGTAAGAGACATCTGAAAATGGTTTGGTTGGTTTTCCGATGTTTGCCAGTTAACAATACTGTATACAAGAGACACCTTTGTTACTAAGGATGACTTTTTAAGTATTCACTACTTCGAAGGCACACAACCCAGACATATTCACTTTGTGCACCTTGTGTGCTCCGAAGGGCGTAAAGATCACGCAATCCTTACACAAGTCAATCGCGCATGTCTCTTTTAGCATGAACCAGGAAAGGAGGGCAACGAGGACAGTGCAGGGCAGAAAGTGTCGGCAGTTGAAGCTGACGAGCGTCTAAGAGCACCTCAAAGGTACTGCGAGCAACAAGGCTTGCAAAGTGAAGTGTTCAAATTCCAGAAGTTGGGAAGGAAGCTAACACAATCTACAGTCACTAAAAAGCTGTGAATGTCTTCTTTAAAGGGCCTCTAAACCACCGAGGTTGAAATTTAGCTGCGGTGTTGCAGTTCTACACAATAAGGCAATGAACAGGTAGCCACGAGAATTTTTCGAAACGGTGCAGTAATAGTGGAGCTACGTGTGTTTGATTATCGAAAAGTAGTCCCCACTCATTTTACTCTTTCATCGGGTACACGCCATATGGACAGTGTCGTCTTTTCCTTGCCTAGTACACCTCCAAATGTTACGGGACAGGCCAACACCAACGAGCTCTGTTGCTGCCGCACTGGCCCGTCGTCCTGCGAGGAGTGGCGCTAATACAACGGAACTGTATGGTGACTCGTGTTGAAGAGCCTCATAGGGAGACCCTTCTGTTGGCGTTTCTGTTCTTTGCCCCCATTGGCTGCCCACAATGGCATCGCGCGCAACGCGACGAGGAAGAAGGAGTGTATGTATTTGCTTGCAGGCCTTGCCGGAAGTCGTACACTTTCGTTCGACCAATCGACAGCACCGGAAACTGGTGACATCATCAGAGACAGCCTGGTGACGTCAGGACAAACTGGGAGGTGCAGGATAGGTCCAGAGAGGCGCACGGGGTCATTTTCTTCATATTGTGGTGCTCCGGCAGTGCTACGCACTCTGGCATTTGGCTTCGTCGATCGTGACGGCATTCTGATTTCGATACGCGTGTTTACTTGAAATGTTCAAAAAATGTCGAGAAGTGGTTTAGGGGCCCTTTAAGCCACCCTGAGCATTTATTCCTTCAGATATATCAAAACATACTTTAGTGATGATGCATAATAAAGTGATCTAGTCTGGCTCCTCAGTGTCTTAAAATTTTTTGTTTCGAGAGACATGTTTCCCGTGCCTCTTGAATATCTTCTGATGAGGCTTTACTGTAATATACACAAACAATTGTGTAACTCCTCCTGCAAGTATTATTCATTAAGCCCGGTCACTTATGTGCAAAGCTTGTGGTTAAGTCTTGATGTCCGTACTTTTTAGAGCTATGTTTATTAATTCATGCTGTTCTTATTGGTTCTTCGATGCAGGAGACAATGCCTACGAAATTATTGGCCCTGATCATGAGAGCCCTCAAGGGGCAAACAACATCTCTGTTGCAGAAGTGAGCCCGATACCACTTGGAAGTTACCATGACAGATGACACGGCAGCAATAGATACAGAGACTGCCATGTCTACTGCAGCTGCAACAGTGTACGAGGCAAGCAGCAGCGCGTCATCATCAGCAGCAGTGTCAGAAGGAACCACACCAGGCCTGGTAGAGCAACATGTGTGCTATCACTGACTTTTTTTGTAGTGGATACAACTCATTTGCTCAACATACAAAAGCTTTTCACCACGACTGTGAGCCAGTGTTATTGTGCAGCAAGTGCAAGACTAAGTTAGGTGTTATAACACAGTACAAGCATCACTTTAGTATATGCAAATGCAAACATATTACAGTTGTTGCCTCCCCAGCCAGCCCACATAGTGACAATGTGAAACACATGGTGGGACACACCTCTCTCCCATTACAAGATAGTAGAGACTGTCAGTGTTGTTGCTAGATTGACTGGTCTTTGTCGGCAACTAGAAGGACAACACAGGTGTCATAAGATTGTTGTTGATGTTGTTGTTGAAGAGGTAAAAAAGAAGTTTGATGCAGCTGAAGTGCCAACTGATATTGAGCAAATCAAAAGCAACCACCTGAGAAAGCAACACTATCGAAATTTGGGTATCTATGTGCCGCCAACTCTGGTAAGAATGGCATAGGATGGAAGTGTGATGAAAATCACACAGACACTGCTGTTGCATCACTGGCCACAGTGAGCAGCGACTTGTAGGGCAAGAGAGTCAACTGAAACTAACATTATGATATAGTGTCATGCTCCCATGTGACCACTTTTCAAGCTATTTTCCAAGATACAGCTCAACCTCCAGAAACGAGACTGCAACTTGTCTGTAAAAAAGCTTTCGCAAAAAATTATTCATAACACTATTAACATAGCAGTATCTTTATTTTTGTGTCGGTTCGAGGTTCCCGGCTGTCCATTAATGCAAAAATTCAGGAAAAAAAGAACATGTGTCGTACTTACACCTTTTTAACAAGTACGAGGGGGACAGAACTTTTCTAGTCATGCATCTTCATCATACTGTCAAGTTTTTAAATGCCTTTTATAATTATTATTACCGGTTATATCTGAGTGCATTGTATGCATGTAGCAGGTGTAAAATCAGGTCAGTTGGATCAGATGCCTTATCTGCAAGCGAGCCCTATATTCAAGAAATTTGAATTAAAATAGTTACGTTAGAGACGCAGTCTTTCAGCACTTTATTGCCTGTGGTTTAAGCATTGCTCAATACTTTTGTGGGTGGCAATTTCAACCGGCACAGCACTGCGCTTTGCCACAGTCACATTTGTCTTCAAAGCGGTGTTTACCATTTGTGTTGATCTGTTTGTGTATGCATAGAGCAAGTTTTTAATTTATATTTTTCTGCATTCTTGTGCTTGCACTAAGCTTGTATAAGGCAGTTACAAAATGTGCGTCACTATAACGAACTGTTCTGTTGAGCTTACACTTGCAAATAATCGTGTTCAGATGGCCGCACTTCTATGCGGGTGCACCGCTAGCTTTGTGTATGTTCTCATGTTTGTATAAAGCTTATATAAGCTAGTTAGAAAATGTATGTCACTAAGCATTGTGATATTCTTTAAAGAACTGCTTGGTTGGTTTTACACTTGTGAATTAGTATTGAGGCGGTGGTATTCCCATGTATACCCACTGCTAGCTTTCTGTGTCCTCACGTGTTTGTATTAAGTTTCTACAAGGGAGTTACAGCATGTACGTCACTAAGAGCTGTGATATTTTTTAAAGAACTGCTTTGTTGGTTTTACACCTGTGAGTAATAGTACTCGGGTGGCACTAGTCATGTGTAGGTACACAGGGACCATTTGTATACATTATGCTCATGTAAAGCAGTTACAAAGTGTATGTCACTAATTACTGTGATATTTGTTGAATTGCTGTGATGGTTTTACACATGTGAATAATAGTGGTCAGGACACAGTACTTGCGGTGTATAGTTGAATTTATACACTGCCAGGACATGGGCTGTATACGTACCAAAAGAAATGTATGTCATTATATTGTTGTGATTATTACTGTTTGGATTTTATTAAACTGTAATAAAATTGTTTCTTGTATCTATTGAGGTATGGCAATTTGTCATGCAACCAAACTGAGGACCTGAACTTGTGCATACAAATAAACAGCTAATTTAAGAGTATACTGCTCATATTCTGCTAAACCAGTTTAACAAATCTTGTACTACAATGCTGGAAAAATGACAGAGCTGACTCGGATGTACAGAAAAAGTTCTGCTCTGGCTGAAGGACTGCCCCACACTGGAGTTCGTAATGTTGCGTTTATTGGAGTAGAACAGAAAGTGCACTTCTATTAAAAATGCGACAGTCGGTGCAGAAACATAAGGCAGACGAGCGGATGTGGCACATTTTTTTCAGGGCCCTCCGTGCCTACTACTGCATTTCTAGTCTTCCTGTGCTCTGCGTATAAGCCCCTGTTCAGCCAAGGTTTTTACTCCATGACAGTTGTTGTACTGGGTTCGTAGCAATATTGAAGAAAAAAATTCAATGGTTTTCAAGGACTTTCGAGGCCCTGACACAGTAACTTCAAGAACCTCGTGCAATGTGTGTAGTAGTTTGGACAGGCAATAACTTGTTCAAGAACACCGTTAACTTTAATGCAAACAAAAGAAAACAAAACAAATCGCATTTCAGTGATTTCAAACATTTGAAAGACTGCTAATTTGCCTTTCACCGCCCACTACTAAACGCACACAAGGAAGCATTTCAAGAAAGCGCTCAAAGTTTTTCTGCAATAGCACAATTAACTACTTGGACCTGCAACATTTGCAGTTTTTGAATACTGTTTGGTTTGACAGTGTATGTGATGTCATCTGTTGCCTCAGCTTTTTTTCACCATCAAATAAGCAATAGTCATTTCTAATTTCTTTTTATTGTGTCTGTCGCTCTCAATTTACTCTTCACGGCTTCTCTTTGAATGCCTCAACTGTTGAGCTTCTTGCTTCTGCTCCTCCAAGCACATTTGTCGCCGGTTCCATGTGCATAAAACTGGTATCTGCAGCTCCTTTGTAATTTCAACTTTAACGATGTCGCTTTCCTTCTATTACCTCCAGAGACAATTTTCTGTGACATGCGAAAGAGTGTCACAGAAGGGGAAAAAGCGCTTGGCAATGTCTGCTAAGTCTAGCCAAGTGTACAAGTTTAAGGACTTTCCAGTACTTCTAAAAATTCAAGGGTTTTCAGTGCCTTGAAAATGGCATTTTAGAAATAAAGGATTTTCAAGGCTCGCTACAAACCCTGGATTCTAGCACCTAAATAATTTTACAAGCTTATTTTGGCATGGAGTTAGGAAATTCATGCTTTCTAGCTAACGCTGCACTATCTCTGTACAGTGAAGCCACGAGAGCGCAACTATTTTGGAGTAAAGAAAAATACTGAAAGCTTTTAATACCACTCTTCTTTTTACTATGGAGCTTCGTATTGCCTAGTTAAGTTTACGAATGTGCCTGGTTTTGGCGGGCGTTTCTTCGACATTTTCTGGAAGAAGCAGATGTCTAGCCCCCGTATTCAGAAATGTATCTTAATACAAAGCTCATGCTTGACTTGATATAAACGACGCCTGGTGCGAACGTCCCCCAAGACGCTCACTGCCTTTCTTTTGGTGCGTTCACGACTTGCGTCGTTTAGATCAAGTCAAGCATGGGCTTCAAGTTCTGATGCATTTCTGCATATGGGGGTAAGCGTGCACAATTCCGGGCAACGCACTGTGCCATTGACACTGAGAGAAAACGGGGAAAACAGAGTTAACCACTTATGCTCCTAAACTTTCGCGTACCTGTGGTGTGCGTGTATCGTGGAAGAAGAAACAGCGCAAACACAAGGACGAAAAAAAGCATCAACCACACCAGCGCTTCGTGGTGTGGCATGTTTTTGCGTCGTCCTTGTGTTGCGCTGTTTCTTCTAAAATGCTCAACCAACTAGCCGGGAACTCCATCCTCTGCATATATAAATTGAACACACGCATGAGTGTAGATGGTCTTCGAAGCTTTTAGAACGAGCACTGCCACAGGATACGAGCAGTGCACGCGTAACAAGTGGACACATTAGTCATTTAAACATGCGTGCCAATGCATTTGACGCGGCTATTGGCATAAGCAGTCTCCAAATGCTGGAATGCATGCGCTTCAAAACGCTAACGATCCGCTGCTAATGCAGGACAACAGCTCACAGCGGACTGAACCAAACTCTAAACTAATGCACTTGAAAAGAACGCCTACACGGCAGCGTGAGGCACGTCGAAATGCCTGGTACTGGCGTCGCAGTTGCTCACCAGTATACGCGCGAATTAAATTCACATACGTGGATGGTTGGCGCAATACTTTGTATCCGCGTATTTTGGAGAACATATAATGCATGGACTGGAAAAGCACTCGATCATGAGCTGAACGGCACATTTGTTATTTTCCTGCGGTGACGACAAGCCGTGAATAGTTCTCACGTTGTCGTCTACGTTGTCTTCCTTCGTTAGTCGTAGCAAGGAATGGAAATGATGCAAACGCACACGTATTCCAGTACACAACAGCACAGCACACTGCAGAGAAACCGCACCCACCACAGCCGATTCATCAAATACGTTTGGTATATATATAACCTCTAAAAGAATGCGACTGGGCGTGGCGGTGCTGTGGTGTAATGGTTATGATGTGTGTTTTGAATTGTACAAATGCGAGTGTACGCGGGTTCGAATTCACATGATGTATAGGGCATCGTGATTCTTCATAAGTACGTGATTCCCTTGACAATTGTATTCTAATTAGATTGTGTGACTCCTGATTGTGAAATTTGCGAAGATATTTGCAGATTAAGTGTTAATTCGCTTTTTTTTCTCCTCAGTGGCGTTCGTGACGCATACACATAGGCCGCTTCAGAGCAGTCACGCCTCACGGTAGGCAGCAAATAGCCAGGAAAAAATGACTTTAAAATCCTGCATAACTTTGCTCACGCCTATTCTGAAGGCCGCTTGGAATCGGGCCAGTGTCTCTGAGCAGCCGCCTAGGGAACAGTATATCAGCGGCCCTAATTTGATCTGATTTCCTGCCTGCATGCGTGACCAGGACTTGGCTAAGAGGGTATTGGGAAGAGTACTAGCACTCTGTTCTGAAGGAGTACAAGCACACTGTTTGGGGGAGTAGAAGTACTCGGTCTGGCGGTGTACTATTAACCCTGCGGGGAGAGTATTCGCACTCTGCGGAAGAGTACTAGCACTCCCTGTGGGAAGAGTATTATCACTCTGCGGAAGAGTACTAGCAATCCCTTGCGGTGGAGTAACAAAACTCTGTCAGGAGGAGTTGACCTACTCTCTCTCAAAGAGGGTCGATCTACTCTCGAAAAGAGAGTGAAATATGGGACAAGCAGCTACTCCCTCAAAGATAGTGCCCGGTACTCCCTTAGTTTTTAGAGTGTACCAAACTTTTCATATCGTGTGTGCTCTGCTTCTACTGGCGGGCGATGCTGAGTTAAATCCCGGCCCTGATACTAATGACATATCCAATTTCCTTGAATATATAGCTCAAACGTTTTCCCGTTTACAACAGTCTCAGAACGCTGCACTAACTGAATTTTCCTTAATACGCTCTACCCAATCAAATATGGCAAACCTGGTTAGCGGATTATCGTCCCGGGTCGATATCCTTGAAAGGACTGTCGAAAACATGCAATCAACTGACTCACCTTCTGCTTCTACTATTGCTGCTTGTACTCGTCCCATTATTGTTAAGTTCGCTAAGTTAAGGATAAAATCATTGTCCTTTCTGCTGCTTGGAAGTTAAAACGCACGAATTTTTCGTGTACTTGAAGATTACTCCGCACGCGTACGCGTTGACCTGCAAATTTTTTTTTCGTATGGACCGCGTACCAAATCGTAAATCAAAATTGTTTTCGATAAGCTCATAATCTGCAGCAAGAAGTTCGTTTCCAACGCTGAACTAGACGCAGTAGCTCGAAACATCGCAATAGCTACAAAGACGTGCCCCCTAGGCCTGCACCCCCATGTCAGGGTAAGATTAATCCCAATACTTTCCATAATCTATCCACTATGCTAACTAACGCCCGCAGCTACATGCCTAAAAAAAGAAACACAGGAAGCCATTATTACTGGTAACAATACTGCTTGCAGCCGATGCTGCAGCCCGGGCACAAAAACAGGCTTGTGCAGCCGAGCGCAAGCAGCAACTGCGTACCGAGGATACGGCAGTATACCAAACCGTTGTTTAATAAACCGTCGTGATTAACCCCGTGATAAACACCGGGCAGCGTGTTTCAGCTTCGCAGGTTAACCATCTGTACGGAGTGCTTGGGCGGTGATCTTGTAAAACAAACCAATCTTAAATTTTACCACCAGGATCTGTTAAATATTCTTCGTGATAACCCACGAAAGTTCTGGAACATACTAAGAAACAACTCTGCTACTTCGGAACACATCCCCATACTCAACCCAGCTGGATCTCAAGTCCCCGATCATCAAGGCGGCAGTGCCATTAACTCTTTTTTTTTGTTCGAGTTTCCCTCGGGAACCTAACCAAGTAATACCTCCCTTACCGCTCTTCAACCTCTCGCAGATGCCACTCATAACAATTACAGCCGAGGGTGCAGCCAAACTTATTGGTGGCCTGAAGACTTCAAGCACGCCTGGCCCCGATAACATACCCGGTAAACTCATAAAAGGAACCAAATCCATTTCAAGTGCCATTTTGTAAATTACTTTCGATCAATCGATTACTACAAGCTCGATTCCCAAAGAGTGGAAGATCAGTCATGTCGTTCCGATATAAAAATCTGGCAGCCATTCCGATCCATCAAATTATAGCACCACTTCTCTGAGATGCATAGCTTGTAAACGCTTAGAACATATGTTATATACTTCCATGCAGCTAACTTTCCATTTAGATAACCACACGTTCTACATATAATCCACAAGTTTATATGTAGCTCTCAGAAGCGAAACAACAGCATTTACTGTATTCCCTAAATTCGTTGGTCCTCTCATCCACAGATACATAACGCTACCGAAGCGTTACAATATCAACCAAACTCACCTGGTTTGACCACATTTTACAGCTAGCGGCTGGCCGTTCAAAATTGCTTAGTTTAATCAAAAGGCCCCTATCAATGTCACCCGCACCTATTCGCAAGCTTGCCTATGAAACTTTGATCTGCACTAAACTCGAATATGCGTCCCCAGTTTAGAACCCCCATCAGACTTGCTTGATTAACGCATTAGAACCTGTACAGAATCGGACTGTGCGATTTTTAAGTTCGAAATACGATTCGCACACAAGTATCATTAGGAATATATCTGCTCCTAACATCCAGGCCTTATCAACTCGCCGCTCGATTGCACAAGTGTGCCTTTTTCACAATCTCCACTACAATTTTCCCCAGCTGCATACAACACTTCGCTTCCCTCCTAAGCGCACTTCCCGTCGACTTTTCAGCAGCCTAAGTGTACAGCGTCTTCCTGGCACTACAACCGCATTTCATAAATGCTTCCTCCCCATCACGATACAGCACTGGAACGAGCTGTCATATTCAATGGTTGATGGATGCGATGGCTCAAAATTTAGGCAGCTACTGACTGCCCATTTTCAAACCTAATCACCTTATTCACACTTGCGCCATATTTTATTTTTCGCTGTTCTACGTTTTCCTTTTATTTATTTATTTTTATTGCCATTAAAGTCCACATCACTTTTGTTATCATGACTACTATGCATTTCTGTTTTTGTCCCCCCCCTCCCCCCTTTGTGCAATACTCCGAAAGGGACCTTTAATGCTTAATATATGATGATGATGATGAAGTTGTTATTCTCGACCCAACCCATGTGCGTTGTAATCAAGCAGAGGTATTGTTGGATAATGCGAAGCTAGTTTATATATAAGCTACTGGGGTTGTATACTGCTGAGATCGCTTTAAAGGGCAGCCGAAGCACTTTTAAAAAAAAGTGAACTTTCAGCAAATTATTAAAGTTTATGGCCCCCTGAATACGAAAATCATAGTTTAACAAGCCAGAAATCAGCGCTACGCGCTTTATTTAGCAAAAACAAGCCGCTGCCTCCGTAGGAGACGCCGCCCGTCGGTTGACGGGCTCTGATGGCGAACACGATCGTGACGTCGTCATGGGTGTCGGCGGCATGCATGATTTGATGAGAGCTCACGTGACCCCTCTATTGAGGTCAACCTCGCGCGCCGTCTTTCACCGCTACGCTTGGCGCGCGAGGGTGGGGGGGCGGAGACTCGACGAAAATTTAAACGGCGTTTGCAGCACTGCTACGTGCACAATCGAGAAAATAACTTCAGGGTGTTGAACTATACTGTGTAAGCCTTCGAAATCACCGTAACTTCGAATTCTAAAACCTCTTCAGCTTCCCTTTAAAGGGCCCCTCACCAGGCGCCATAGCAAATTTCGCTTATATGCTGGAAGTTGTCACGTGTCCTATGGGGAGCATTATGCTGCAAAAATTTTTGAAATCGGCTCATTAATAGCAGAGATAGAAATGTTTCGGTGACGCGAAACCATGATTTCAGAAGGCGAGCTCCACTGCATAGCGACACGCTCTCTCCACTCGCCCGTCTAGCCTCCGCAAGCGAAATTCCGTTCCTGCGGTCTCCCATACCGGACCCCGAGGATAGCATGACGCATACGTCACGGGCCCCGCCTTCATTTTGTTTTCTCCTAACTTTTTTTTTTTTTTTTTGCGCCGCTGCGCATTTCCGCTGACGGCGGTGCGCGTGAGCTGTTATTGTTTCGCGCAGCGCATGATTTTGCGCCCTGTATTTTCGGCCGCGTATTTTCCGCTTTGCGGAAAATACGCGGCCGCTTGGCTGGATCGCGCACGGACCGATTTGCTCCGCGCGGACAAGTTGGCCACTTTGACCGAAGCCAATCAGAACCCGACACGGCAGAAGCGCTGGTGAACGAATGTAAACAAATGTCTTTCTCTGAGCTTTTCGCTTCTGTTCTTGAAAAGCGTCAAAACGGCAAGTTGGGCCAGTTGGTTGGGATTCATAGTAAGGTTTGCTACAGCGCAACACAAGACAAGGACGAAAGAAGGTATAAAACGATGACACGGCGCCGTGTCGTCGCTTTATACCTTCTTTTGACCTTGTCTTGTGTTGGGCTGTAACAAATCTTGAAATGCGACTAGACAAGCGGCTAGTAAAATGCCAATGATCTCGTCTTCTTCGTCTGAGATCATCCTTTTGCAGAAGTAGATAGCGGACGGGAGCGTGCCAGCCCACGACGAACAAATTTCGAAAGCGCGCGTACCAACCCAAAGTGCCGCGAGATGGCGGCACGTCCCTGAAATTGCTAAAGAAATTGCGAGATGCCCCGCCTTCCCGGCGGCGCGGGAAGCCAGACAACCCGGCTGGTCTGAACAGGCGCGGCCGCTCGCCACCTCGCCGCTTTGAAAATCCGCTTGTCCGCGTAGACGCTCCGCTTTCGGTGTGTGCCTTTAGAGGTAACTCAGAACGGGTGGCCGCGCCACGACGGGCGCCCCGCGAAGTATTGCGGCACAAGCGCAACCACGCGCCGGAGGCGGAGTTAGCTGCGCGTCGTCTGCTACGCTTCCTTACTTCGCCGCGAGCGGCGAAACCTAGATTGCGCGCGCGCTTTGGAGTACACAAACCCTGTAGCAATGGTGCGTCAACAGGTAGTATTCTAAATGAGTTATCAAAGCACGCAGCCATGCTGTACACCTAACATTTTAACTGTACATTTTACTTCTAAAATGTTCCTTTTGTCACAGAGGGTCGATTTCAGAAGTAAAAAAAGAATCACAAGAGAAACAAGGCATATTTATAAATCTATGCTTCAGATTTATTGTATGGTAAATACGAGGAAGCCCAGACAACGGCTGCAAATGAAGCTTCGATGAAGGTCTCCTTCCTTACGAGCAACTTGGCTACAGTCGTTCGTACCAGAGTGCACGTGGCGAAGTGGGAGGAACCGTAGCAGACGACGCGCAGCTCACTCCACCTCTGGCGCTGATTGCGCTTGTGCCACAATAGTTCTCGCGGCGCCCGCTTGTGGTTCGAGGAGCGCGGCCACGCGCGCCGTGTTACGTTGAACAGTGGCCGCTCCTGTACATCTCTCTTGCTTCGGTGCGAAGTAAAACAAAAAACACGCAGACATTCCAGTTGCGTGTTTTATTATTTCTGTAAACTTCGATTCCTCAATTCCACCAACATATCACACAAATAACAAATGTTGCCTTGAATATTTCTCGAAGTCACGTGTCACCACGAGCAACGTCACACTGCAGACCCGACTACGTAGGCGTCACCGTCCGACTTGGAGCGCGGTCGCCGCGAGAGAAAGCGAAAACGGCATTCGGATTGAAATTTCGGACCTCTCCGTGGTGCGTAGCGATGTAATTCTTTGCAAACACGATCGTTAGCGCGCATTCTATGCTCTGCACTTGTCAGCTCAATATGGCCAGACCTGGTGAGGGGCCCTTTAAAGCTTTTTTGTAGACTTAACTGCACGGGTTATCCCAACTATCATGCACCAAGATTTAAATATATGCAAATGCCACATAGCCCAACAGAACCAAGGTAATGAGGCTTGCCGTCGCTTGGATACTCATATTATTTTTTTTTGCTTTCCGCCTAATTACACAGTTAGTCTTAATGATTCAACAGTTGACATAATATAACTACATGAAAAGTGTCAATGAGAAAATTGTAGAGCAACATGAAAACCTCCCAATACAGCTTTCTCTTGCTTAAAGGGAAGCTGAAACGGTTTTCAATTTCAATGAATCGCTGGGATTGGGAAGAACAGACCTAATAATTTACGGTTCCGAAATTTTTTTTCGTTTTGTTAATATAAGGGGCGGAAATCGCTTTCTAAATCACCCGCGCGGACACGCCCCCATCGCTTCCCGGAGCGCCGGGTGAGGTTGTTGCCAGAGGAGAGAACCGGCGAGAGCGACGTCATGGGCGGAGACCGAGCCCACCGAGCTGCGCGCCGGCGTGCTGACATGTGCTGGCATGCCTCTTTCCGTCCTGCGCTTTACTGAACGACGCTACGAGAGATCTGCCGCCGCCGCCACTCACGTTTGTTTTGCGATTTTCGTAAACTGTTCTTTCTTTCTGTGCTGCGTGAGTGCCTACAGCCAAGGGCGCCCAAGATGCCCTCGTTCTGTGCAGCATTCGGCTGCGCGGACACAGGCGGGCGAGACGATGTGGTGTTTCACAAATTCCCGAAGGAAAAGCAGCTTGCAGCGCAGTGGGTACGTGCGGTGAGGAGAGATAAGTTCGTGCCGACGAAATCAACTGTGCTGTGCTCGGACCATTTCCGCGACAGTGACTATCATCGGAGCTGGACAACGATGCGGGCAATCGGTATTCCAGTTAAATCGGCGCGACTGAAGCCCGGCGTTCTTCCGTCTATATTCTGCTACAAGAGAAACACCTCGCCACCTCCAAAAGCGGCCTTCGCCAAGAGGAGAAAGCGTGAGGTAAGGGTTTTAATGTGCACACGGGCAATTTTTTACCAGATGATCACCTTAGTGTCGAACAAACGGTCTACGAGGAAGGGAGGTGGAGGCACCGCCGGGAATATGCACCTACGTGCAAAGTGCTTGCCGTTTTCATCCTGTTTTGCCTCTCCGCTTTGTCACGGAACACTGTACTACAGCTGTTTGTTCGGCGCTGTTCTGATACGGTGAAATAACTGGCCGGGGGTACGCTTGCGCATTCAGTGATATTTGTTATTCGTCCTACCTCGCGGTGCCCGCAGATTTAGCTGTTCAGCATTCGTGTTCAAATCGCACGACATGAGGCGTTACGGTAATATTTTCATGCTCGCGTTAGAGTAGTTGAACTCGGCGTGTAAAAACTTCGTTCCGTAGATTTATACTTATACGGCTGCTAACACGTTCTTTAAAAAAATTTTTCTTTTCGGTATTTTTTAATTGCAGCCCGTCGCGGTAGCTTCACGTGCATGCTCGCGCGAGCAAACGCCGCTGGCACGCTGCGAAGCATAGACGGAAACGCGCGCAGTAATAAATTTTGGTGACCGGACTTCGAGCGTAGCTTCCACAGCGTTGCACCTGAGGTATCAAATGGAGTGTAGGCTTGCCTAGTGACATTCGACGTACGGTTCAGTTATCGTGTTTACCACACGGCGGTGCTAAAACTGCCTAATATCTTTATGTCAACAGTAGCATGGAGCACGCATACCGATTCTTGATCGAGCCACACTCGCAAAGTCGTCGAACCATAGTATGAATATTGCACATATAATACCTCTGGTCATCTCTGGATGTGTATGATAAGCAACTTCCATGACTGTACCTCCCAGCACTGCATGTGCGCGCTTTGAAACGCGGCACTTATGTTCGCGATCGTGTATCAACGCTGAAAAAACCACGGGACTTTAGACAAGCAGCGGCAAGGTGCTTGAGATCGCGGAATTGCACCCGTGTTTAGAATCTAATGGGAAGTTAGTGCTTCGGCATTCTTCCAGCAGCATGTTCCCAGTGACACTTTAGCGCATTTTTTCTCCCGTCATTGCAACGTGCAGCTACATGAAAAAAAAAAACATACGTACCAGCTAAGATTTCCAGCGCGCGAGAAGGTGCACACATCGCTCTCGCTGTTGGCACACTCAACATTGCCGTTGCCGCCATCGTTTTCCGTATCGACTGTGGGTTCAAACATGTACGGGGAAAATACAAGCTGTCGGAGACAGCGAGAATGTTCCATCTTACAACTCAGCTATGAAGTCAGAACAGCAGAACCGCGTGCTACCAGAGAGAAAGGAATGGAGCTACGCTCTGAAACGGAGACATGCGGCGGCGGCGACCGGCGACTACCGCCAACGACGTCACAGCGGCCCCGACCAATCACAGGCAACAGCGGCGTTCGCGCGATGCCCTGAGGCGCTGGTGCGCGTTTTCTTGAAAAAAACAGCCGCTTGCGTTTGTTTCCGCCCTTTTTGAACCAGATATTCGTGTTCAGGGGACTCAAAACTGTACAATGCCGCAGAGAACTCATTTTTTTTCGAAAAGTGTTTCAGCTTCCCTTTAATAGGTGCTACACAAATGTGTTTTTTCAGGGCATGAAAGAAGCCCGTGAATACACGCAAAGTGTCTCGTTCGGCCAGTCGCACGACAATCTCGCGTGTATTCGAGGGCTTCTTTCACACACGGAGAAACACATTTATATAGCTCGTATTTAGCAACAGAATGCTTCACCGGGAGCTTTTTATGTGTTATACAATTTTCTCAGTGTCATTTTTCATTTGATTATAATATTTGACTTAATAAGACTAATTATGCAATTAGGCAGAATGTAAAATGTAATATGAGTATCTCCAAGCGACGGCAAACATTTACCTTGGTTCTGTCCAGCTACGTGGCATTTGCATATTTTTTAAATCTTCTTGCATAATAGTTGGGACACCCTGTATACATAGTGTATACCTCCGCATTTCTGGATCACCTTAATGGCCTCTGCAGTCGCTCTCGGCAATCCCAAAATAGCCTTCACAGTTGCCATACCATGACTTTTGCGACACTAAATAAATCAAAATGCCGATCCAATCGTGATAATAGAAGTTATGAATGCCAACTTCAGCGAGAAACGGATTTCAAGTAGGCACCAAGCTAACAGCATAGAGATGCGTAATGTCTGTAGCTGACAACGCAGAATTTGCCAGTGTGCGGTCAACCGATGTCGCGCATGTGGCGTGCGCATTGTGTCGTCCGATTTTCACACACGTTTCACGTTTTGGTCATATGTCGGCTGCGTCACTAACATCGGGGGATTTTTCGTAGGCTGACGTCCTGCGCTATACTCTCATCGAAGGTTCTTGTTCAGTTAAGGTAGTGCCAAATTCTTTGAACCCACCTAGTGCTTAGGAGGTGGTATGCGTCGTCATTACTATATTGACTGATGTGAGATATCACCGGAACAGACAAATGTGCAAAACGTGTGTGCAGGAATCCTTTTTTGGCGGTACGCTGCAAGATATGCAAAAAATGCGCTGTATCACTCATCGTCGCTGGCGATAGTACAAGGGCCTGATACGCCGTCTAACGGCTTTTACAAACAGTGCATTCATCCAAGTGTGCCCTCCAGCTCCATACGATAGCCCACAGCTCTATACGAAGCCCCATAAGCCCCCACCCTGGCTACGCCCCTGCCCGTGACGTATGCGTCACGCGATCCTCGAGGTCCGGTATGGGAAAAGGCAGGGAAGGAATTTCGCTTGCGTAGCCTAGACGGGGCGAGTGGAGAGAGGGTCTCGCTCTGCAGTGGAGCTCGCCTCCTGAAATCATGGGTTCGAGTCACTGAAAGATTTCTATCTTGGCTATTAATCAGCCGATTTGAAAAAACTTTTGCTACAGCACGCTTCCTACGGGACACGTAACAACTTCCAGAGTATAACAAAAATTTTCAATGGCGCCTGGTGAGGGGCCCTTTAA